>NW_027633211.1:0-68815 GCF_053919585.1 Euprymna scolopes
ACATTCTGTGGATTTTATAACATTATATTAGCCTAGGAGGAGAGATGGGTGATCAGTTCTTATGACACAGGAAAGGGGAGTGTCATTACTTACTTAGGATGGGGTTATACAATGTTCATTAATAACGATGAGGGAGACAATGTTCATATAAGATGATTACACGTTACTTTTGTTGTAGACAAACGACACGAAGACGGCAGTTACAAAAATATGAGATGTTCTTTTATTCCATTTGACCGGTCGAAATGATGACCACATCCAGGAATTCAAAGTCGATTACATGATTAAAGGTTTTCCCTTCGCTTCTAAAAGGACCCTCCTCTGACTGCCTTTGCTGATTGCTCTCTCTACCCGACTGCCCCAACTTCCCTCTTCTTCGATTGAACTTGCTCCTATATTGAGAATTCATTTTCGCCATGACGTCATACGTGTGTCTGTCAACGTGATCGACCCACGTGGCCTAAACATGCGTGGTTCGGCACATGTTTCCAAACCATTTCTGCAGACAAAGAATTCTCACTCCTATTTTTTCCCTAACCTATTTTTCAACATATTTAAATTTCATTGTTCATTCTTTTCTAGCTGACCTTATTTTAATTCAGTTTTCATAAAAAAGAATTGAACAATCAAAATTCCTTTTACAACAACATATCTAAACTATTTCATGTGAAACTGAACAATGCTAAATTCCATTTCTGAACCTTGCTTACAAAGTTCGAATCTCGGTCTATCCTAATCTCATTTTCACTTATCTAATGTTTTTCTTACTTACAAGAAAAGGGGAAACATTAGTTAGACATATCCGAACTCGGAATTCGAAGCCTATATATATATATATATATATATATATATATATATACATATATATCTCGCATACTACGTGAGTACTCTGTCACATGAAAAACGAGTCACATACAAGAAAGTCTATTAACTAACACAGATGAAGCAAACCACGGCGAAATCCGACTATGATATGAACATATACATATATATATATATATATATATATATATATACATATATATATATATATATGTAGAGAGAGAGAGAGAGAGAGAGAGAGAGAGAGAGAGAGAGAGAGAGTGAGAGAGAGCACACAGAACGAGACAAAGAGAAAAATATATTTTTAGACTACTCTAGCCACCCAAATTAGAATTTATTTTTCAGATAGTTTAGTAGATAGTTTTTCCCCGTGATTCAGCCTGCAGACATGTCCCCAAATCGGGCAATTTCGCAGGCCTCGGTTGGAATTCTGCTCGCCCCGGCCACACACCAAGGACCCAAATATATCCCACCAATATTTTGAGTCAAAATCTCTTTTAGATGCAAATATTCCTATGCATAATATCGATTCATTTACTCGATTCCGGAACGATTTTTAAAGTGTTTTTTTAAATATTTTTAGATGGACACCAATAACAATAAGCTGCTTAGAATTTCGAAACAAGAATGCTCCTCGGATCGCTTCTCTCTTTATCTTTTTCCATATTTTTCCTATATCTATAATCATGTAAAGTAAGGTGGCTGTACATTTCTACTATTTTATATAGGGAACATTGTATGCGTGTCTGTCTGTGTGTGAGTTCGTTCCCTATGCACTCGAAAACAGCTGGTCCGATTTTTATGAAAGCTCAAACGAAGAAACTTAATGCGCCTAGCAGTGTTCTTAGATAGGTTTTGTAATCGAATGTCTTCGATAAATATCGATAAATATCGATAATCGATAATCGAAATAATCCGATTAAAGAACGGGAAGGTGATTTTGACCAAATCTAACACCTTACAGGCTCTAATATCGCAAGTACATTTGGGAAGTTTTTTTTACTACACAAGGTGAAAGGCCCTCAAAAGAAATCAACAGAAGATTTTTTGATATGACAGGACCTTTAAAATGAATGATTCTGTTTAAAGCACAATTGCACCATAATATATTCCATTTTCATTTTAAACTTAAATTAAAAATATTCTCACCGCATGTTACAGAGAGAGAGAGAGAGAGAGAGAGAGAGAGAGAGAGAGAGAGAGAGAGAGAGAGAGAGGTGAGTAAACGTGGAGGTAGACACGTTTACCAGAACCGAAGGTCAGCTGAGCAGATTTCGTATGTGTGACGTGGTCAGGTTGGCAGATCGGTGAGATTTGATTTGAGCTTTGAAGAAGACGGACGTTTTTCCGTGGTCTCCCCCTCTTAACTGGGGAGGGGGGGAGACGAACGCTGACGTGTGTGAAGAAGAACCCACACAAGCAGATTTCACTTCCACCTGCAGCAGGACCTCTGGGGAAAGTGAAATAAAAAACTATAAAACACATTCATCGTCTTGGAGTGATAAATCTTCGTCAAACAGGTATCAAGTCTCCCTCCAGGATGAGAAATTTCCAGATGGTCCGTTTTGAAGAAGCAGAGGTAGGTTCAGAAATTACATGTCACACACACTATTCCCTTTATGATAATCAAACGCACAACCATTTATATTAGAGACAATCATACGCACACGGAATCCTTCTTATGTCATATACACAAAACGTAAATGGCGCCCCTAAATGAAGAACTCTATATAACATATTCAAATGTAACAAAAGTTCAATGATGCTTCTCAATGATTTAAATGGCGCCCCACGATGATAACCCCAGTGAGAACTCGATGATAACCACTATATAACACGCATACGCAGTAGGTTATGGCATATAAAATCAACAGTAGGTTCTTTGATATGACAGTGTCTCGTTCGAAATGAATGTTTCTATTTAGAACACAATTTAAGCATGATGCTTGACTTTTGTATTTTAAACTTTAATGCAAGCCATTATATATATATATAAAATAATTTTATAAAATCAACGGTAGATTCTCTAGTGTAATGTAGACAACAATATACTGGGGACTAAGTCCCCGCGTGAGGTAGTTGAACATTCCTCCTTGTGCACCGCAATGGGTCCCCAACTAGACCAGGAAAGCAATCGATTCGATTGAAAACTGGGCGATTTTATCGATTTCGATTGCAATAAAAATAAGGGACTGTAAATAAAATTGTTGAACATCATTCAATCGCGGGCAACGTCAAGCCTCCCTGCTAGCGTGTATGTATTTGTAAGTCCAGGATTCATTCATAAACAAATTAACCGGTACCTAAGGACTTTTGAATAGAGCTTTTATGCGTGAAGCTTGTTGTTATGTATTTGTCTCCACAAGAGGACAATATTGGTTACTGTTTTTGATGTCCGGAACATCTAGCCCATCATATCCAGGTTACCTACATCTAAAATATCAGGCGTTTAGGCCCAAAATCGGCGGAGGAGTTTGGTAAAGTTTGCAAAGGTCAACTCTTTCAACTTTGACCTCTTAGCAGCCAAAGTTTCATCCCAAAAACCGATTAAAAAGCTTGCACTAAGTTTGAATCCACTTTATGTAAAATTTCAAATATTTAGACCAAAAATTGGCTAAGTAATTTGGTAGAGACCGCAGAGATCATTTTTTAAAAAACTTAGACTCAAATTTTGGACCCTTTAATTTTATTGTTTTGGACTAAAATCAAATGAAAACATTTGATCCATGCCCAAGTAACTTACATGTAAAATTTCAAGTGTTTAAGCCGAAAATTGGCGGAGGAGTTTAGTAGAGGATTCAAAAGTAAAATCGTTGAACTTTGACCCATTGACATCCAGATTTCTGTCCAAAATCCGATTAAAAAGATTTTCCCAAATCTCAATTCCCCTTATGTCAAATCTCAAGTTTGTAGACTGAAAATAGACTGAGTATTTTTGTAGGGAAATGTATACACAAACACACACGATTAGCAACTGGTTTTGCCCATATCCGATATTTTCTGCTGTTGCCCGTCACAACAGCAGCGTCTAGAGTTTCACGTTTTATTACCGACACGAAGAGTATGAAGAGTCATCGATAGTATGTGACAGTGCCTCTTTTCATACAAGGAGTACCATGATGCGTCAGATGTGGCCAAGAATCGCTAGATGTGTCAAAGATGTGTCGTATGCAATTACGCACACAGCGTGTCTTTGTTTAACACACATGAGGGTAGAATCGACCATAAAATGACGGACCGTAACCGTGCCCCAACAATGTTGATCATGTTCAGAGAAAGTTAAGTAGTAGGCGTAAGGTCGGGTAGTGTTTTCTATATTTTGTTTAATCAAATTTTATGCAAATATTTGGATTAGGTTGTGCAAATATTCCGTCTTGAGAGATAATGGATTAATCCCTGTTAGATTGCCGTACTTGTAAATGTTGAAGCAAGGGTTACGTAATCCCAACCGATCCTCTTTTGAATCGGTATTGCTTTATTCAAGTGGCAAGGACGACTGGAAACAATGCTGGAACAGGTGGAGGGCACATACAGCACCTTGTATTACTAAATTGTCACTCATTCAGTACTGACAAGAATCACCGTAGCTTAACTCCAATAATTTAACGGGAACCCTTGTGCTAAGCTGGTTATGCAGTATGACATCAAATCATATTACCTTTACCTAAAAACCTTAAAAATACTTAAATAAAGTAAACACTTTCAGAATATTTATTAATTAAAGCTAATAGGTGTTGTTAAAGTTTCAGAAAAATCCGGGAATATATTGAATTCATTCTCTTTTTACCACTTTAAATTAAGCTTAATTAAACTTAATATTGACTACATTACCACCTCTTACGCCCAGCAGTTCTGTTCCAGGATTAATTATTGCTAGAATAAAAACGTGGAAGTTTCCACGCAATGTGAAATATATTTAAGTATATATGTTGCATAAAGATCTCTGGATTCGTTATAGATTGTCAGGGTTAGTTTCAAAATATAATTTGATGTTAAAAATTATATTTTGAAAAAAAAATAGCTAGATAAGAATGTTAATAGGAATATAGTCTTTCTGAAATTCTTAAGAATAAATAATGTTTATGGTTTGGAAATTTTAGTTGAAAAAAGTTAGATGAACAATAGTTGTGGAATGTTGGATCTCTATTAGCTGGTGTGTTGGGATACGTGCTATTTAGATATGACGTAACGATCAGCTGATTGGCGATTAGAGGCAGATTGTATCCGGGCACTCGCGGGCACTCACGTAATAAGGATGGGTTAGTGAAAAGCGTTGTAGAGGTTCGAGGGACTTTGGGAGCATTCGACTTTAAACTGGACAAAGTAATTGTATGCATATTCATAACCAGTGATGTTGTGTTGTCTATTTCGAGAAGATGAGTCTTTGTTCCAGATCGTCTGATGAGAAGGAATAATCAAAGAAAATTAACCATATCGGATTAGAAAAAAAGGTTAGTCCCCCAAATTTAGAAAGTTAGAGAATGACCTCCAGACTATAAAGAAATTGGGCCGGAAATGGATGGTAACATTTAATGCTAGTAAAACTAAGCTGCTCTTCTTTAACAATTACAAGACGCCTTTCTAGCCCCTTATATCCATGACAAATAGCACCCTACCTGAGAATTCTACCTTCAAACTCCTTGGTCTAACATTTGCTGGCAATATTAATTGGAAAAATACATAGAAGACATTGCAAAGGCTGCTGCAGAGAAGCTGGATTCCCTCTATCGAGCTAGAAGACTACTCACTCCTTTACCTTTACAAGGCCACCATTCGCCCATGCATGGTGTATTGTTGCCACATCTGGACTGGTGCATCTACCACTAGTCTCTTCCTCTTAGATAAAGTCCAAAAAAGAGTTGTCAATCTAATCGGTCCCACTTTATCAACTAAGCTCCAGCCCCTGTCTCATCACCGCAATGTTGCATCACTGTGCCTGTTTTACAAATATTTTAATAGAATGTGTTCTGATGAACTTGTTTTACTTGTACCCCCTCAACGTACATATCCCCGACAAACCCGCTTAGCAATAAGATATCCCCTCTTCACTGTTGATGTCCCTAAATGCAAGAAAGTTTTCCATTCTAATAGTTTCTTCCCTCGAACCGCTAGACTTTGGAATTCCCTTCCTGCTGCCTTCTTCCCTGGTTGTACTTATGTGCAGAAGTTTAAATGTAACATAAACAAATATCTTGTTTATCTTTCTTAGACTTGGCTTCAAATAGTAGCCTTTACGTCCAAGTGGTGATATATTTTGTGAGGGGTGAACATTAGTAGAAAAAATGTTTTGTGAACTTTAATACAACTACTTTTATATAACATAGTTAATTTATGTTACGTAAAGACACGCTCGACAGGCGAATATCACATACACATACAATAATATGTCGTACACATGACGACATAATGTATGTTATGTCGTCATGTGTATGGTATAATACAACACCCCCTCGCCAATCTTTCACGAAAACACTCGTCTCTGAAACCACTGCCAATAATTTTCCCCACTTTTTATCTGTGCCTAAATCAAAACGTAGATTCCATTAACAAAGTTTCTTTCTCAGAACTGCACGCCCGTGGAACTTTCTTCCATTTGCCTGCTTCTCAGCTCACTACAACTTAGTTGTCTTCAAGTCCAACATAAACAAATTCTTGATGAACCGCCCCTTAAGTAATCCAATCGACCACATTTTCATTACTAACGATTACTACAATATTATCCCATTGACTAGTGTACAATCTTATCTTCGAGTAGCCTCCGGGCCTTGATAAATGGTGACTCCTATGTAAAAAAAATCATATATAGTAGAGCGTCGACAACTATAGCGACTAGACTACGGAACAATGATCTGGGTATATGGTGTCTAAACTGCCTACATTTCGGGCTATTTTACATGTAGTCGCCTTAAAAGAGTAGAATCTTAAATAGTATAAAATAAATAACAAATACTATACGCTATATCCATTAGGAACATATCATTTATATCGGCGATATTTGAATTGAGTTATTTTTTATAAGTTGGCTTTAATATTCAGTGACATTTTTAAAATATTTTGATGGGCATTTAAGCCAATAAAGCATATTTTATAATTAAACCATTCATTTCCTTCGAATCATATTATTGTATTGTTGGCATTGGTTTCCCCGATATTTTTCTTGTTAGAATAATTTCAGATACGTACAAGAAAGACCACGTGATTATTACCGGTATCCGAAGTGAAAATATTCTTGTGGAAAAGCCGGGATTTTAACCTGGCACCCACAGATTGTCAGTTCATATCTCTAAACACTTAGCCACCGTCGTCAACGCCCCAATGTTTCACTGATATCCCCATCATTATTGTTTTTTTCTCGATATTTGTGATTTTTCGGGAAGACATTTCCATTAATCTGGCTAGATGAATCGATACGGCTTGCATTAAATATATCGATCAGATGTTCTTTCAATACACGCGCGAATAGCACATGCAAACTTCGATCGAATCCTTACTAAACTGATGTTACTTGGTTTGGAAATAAACTTCTTTTTAAACCAACACGTCAACATGGATTCTGTTTGAAACTAAATAATAAGCTTCACAACATTTCCGTTTTATTTTTGGTATTGTAAAATGTCAGAACTTTTCTTTTGTTCCATGTGCCTATCGCCAGGCAGAATTTCGAATCAGTAATACCTGGTGTGGAAGTTAGCTCTGGTCTTGCTGCGTTATTTCTTAGGAGGAGGAAGTTTTTAGGGAAATCAGAGTCACAACTATATTTATGTTCCAGTCACGAAGAAATGGCATCCAGCATCTAGGATTCTGAAATGATCCCCCATCAGGTACTGACCACGCTTCACAATTTCCAAATATAGCATCAAATTAGCTGAAGCACGTATGGTAATAGTATCTTTATATGTAACTTAAAGGAGAATGGCGATATAATCTCCCGAAATACTTAAACTGCATTCTATTTTGATAAGTATGGCTGTGACAACAGCATATTCTTTTCTTTGTTTTGATTCTCCATTGATATCTTATATGTTTTTATGTAGAGTGACGTGGTTCTCGATGATTAATTGCGTCTAACTGTGTCGGATATATACTCGAGAGTCAAAACAATGAAAATAATATGCCATTTTCATAGCCCTATTGATAAGTTCTATCTATAAAATTTTCAGGGGTTACTAACTGCTCTTCTAAGGATGCTATTGAGGCTGACTCCTCCTTGAAACTTCATTTCTACGCATGCAATTATTTTTTAAGACAACGGAAGTCCTGCTGAACCTCTATATATCCCCTAAAGGATAACACCTTTAAAACTTTAAATAAGTATATATGATTCTCGATCGTTGGCTCCATTCAGTATCCAGAGTTAATGGATACTCCCTGTAAGGGTATATGCGCGTCAAATTGTGGGGCAAGTATTACGCAATCATCAACCATACATCTCCTGGATCGGCACTGCCTGAGTCCAGTGGCAAAGAGAAGTGCTAGACGATTAGAAATGGAAGCAATACCGAGATAAGCGGAGAGCACGTACAGCGCCTGGAATTCCCAAATAGTCACCCATTTTAGTACTGACCGGACACAACGTTGCTTAACTTCCGTGATCAATTTGAATTATGCCTTATATATGATTCCAATGAACTTCAAAACATACAAATTCCTAGAGTTTTCGAAAATGTCCGTTTTTTTTTTTATTAGAGGCCAAATAAAGAGTGACAGCAAATACAAAAGTTGAAGCCCGTCTATGTAAGGTAAAATATAAACTATGTTTATACTACATATGCGTCCGTCAGCATTTGTTTCCCTTGGTGTTGGATATTAGGCGCTAATATATTAAATGCTTAGCTGCAATTATAAAGAAATAGAAGGCAAACTACTGTCGAAGCGATTAACCCAAGATTAACCCAAGATTAACCCAGATCGTAAAATCCATATTTGTAGCACTGGCTCTTTTTAAAGGAGCCTCCAGGTCCTCATATTTTTAGCTCTTGCGCCAAACTTGCTCTCGTGGGTAAGCATGCACATGCCAGAGAGGTGCTGTTTGCTTTTCAAAATTTCAGAATATATCAACCAGGTTTGACTGACAGGTGTTTACGAAACTTGGTTCTGTCAAACGAAATGTCAAACCGAAAGAAACTCGTCTCCGAGCCTGTTATATATGCATGCCTCTCTCTCTCTCCCAATCTCTCTCTCTCTTCCTTTCCACTCTCTTTTTCTTGAAATGAAAAGGAATTGAATAATAATTGTAATAGTAAACAGTTGAAGTTTAAATTCCCACGGCATCGGACGGGTCTCAACTGACGCGTCTTAAAATGCTCCTTAATTGTAAAAATAAATAAATTTATATTTTTACAGAACTTTCTTTGTTCGCTAGTTTGTGAAGCGTTAAACTTTCAGAAGCATAGGTCCCTGTCTGCCAACCCTTTATGACCTAGTTGAACTAATTTATTCAGTCGTAAATCCATCACTACGGGCGAGACCTGTGGAAATTCCACAGGGGACTCATTCATATGTAATATATTGATGTTGGCATTCTGTAGATGTTCAGTGTTAATAGAAACGCTCTGATATTACTGTAGCTTTGGTGTTAAAACTGCAAAAGTATTTATCTAAGCTAGTACGAACGCCCGGTAAAGCCCATCGTAAAGTACGCTTAAATATGATATTTCAATTCTCGAGATTTCATATATATTATTATAGAGTTAATGTTCTACCGATTTTTATATGTTATAAAGTTGCGATTTTTTAGAAATAAACAAATATGTCCATATGAATTCGGTTCATTAGCTTGAATCGAAATCGAAATAAAATATCATGGAAAAATAATATATATATTATTTTTAAAATATTATATTTTAAAAATTATATTTTAAAAATAATATATATACCGATCCCCATGTGGGGGTACAAAATTGGTTAAAGGGAAAATTATTCCCAACTCGCATTTAGGTAAAAATGCACTTTCGTAAATAACTGGATTCATTCAAAACGTATCACAAAAACAAAAACAAATGACAAATATATATATATATATATATATATATATATATATATATATATATATATATATACACACACACACACGCACACAAACACACACACACACACACACACACATATATATATATATATATATATATGTATATATAACTTGAGTTTCTTCAGACATAATCGGAACCGAAACCAGAACTTATGAAGAATTCTAATTAAAATTATTTATGACGAGGAACGAAAGAACATAACAATTAAACGACCCAGATGTAAGCGTGACACACAAAAGAACACACACGCTATCGTATTAATATATAGATAACGACATAAATAAAGTGGGAATTGATCCCCCCTTATACGTATTATTTCAGTATTTGTGTAAATATCAGATACCTCCAGATTGCAACTGTCCATTGCTTACAGTCAGTATGCCGCCATCTTAAATTTACAATAACTATTTTTTATCATCTAAATCATAATTCAGGTAATAAAGGGTTAACGACGGTGGAAATGCTGCCAGTAATAACGACCCAACCCACATCAGCAGAGGCATAACCGATTATAGCTGACGTCATATCGACCACTTGATGCATGTCATTGGTTTTATTGACCCCGGGAGCTGATGCTGGACCATGATGGAAGAACCTTTCTTGAAACGTCAACAAGACACCGACAATCCAAGAAACTCTCCCCGGGAAACTACAGTTCTACATATTCTAGTTTTATAAAATGTGGTCTTCAGTGATGCACTGTCCTCATTGTCGATTTAGGGCGTCGCACCAGATCGGCTCAGACAGCAAATCCGACCTTGCTGTGGACGTGTATAATCGCCTCCTTGAAAACATTTATATATTCCCGCTTAGATTACACCTTTTTTTTCTTTGCTTTATTTGAAATGTCAATCATATCCCTTCTTTAAAGAGATATGTTTTCTAAAATTTCAGTTCCTTCTGACTATATTAAGAATCAAAAAGGGATGTTATAGAAACGTAAAGTTATTTTTGTGCTATTAGCATAGTGAATATGGCTGTAGTAGTGTTTCTCATTGATTCTCGAACGGAACCACGTTGCATATATCAAATAGCATTTTAATAAATGTTTGTGAATAATATGTGGATGTTTTCCATTGTTTCTTGGAAGTACTATCGCTTTTCTCCTTCTGCGGATTTGACGCAATTCGCTAATAGCTGGTCAAATCATATGCACTTTGCTCTTTTGTGAATGTTCATAGAGACAATTCCATTAATCGGACTATATGAATCAATACGTTAAATACATCCATCATATATTAATTCACTACGCATTCGAATAACGTGCTAACTTCGATTGGATCACAAAAAAAATCTAATGTTGATATGTTGTGAAAATAATTAAGCTCAACCGATTTTAATGGGAAATGATCACATTTTAAAACGATCGCATCAAACTAGTTGAAGAACACGTCTGAATTAGGGTAAAATATTATTTATTGTTATATTAAATCTAAGTTGCTCAAAATTCTGATCAGACCTCCATTGTAGAAACGCAAAAATTCTTGCCCAACAGATGATGTTCGTCTCTCCGATAAAGTGAGGCTCTGACGTTCCAACAAATAAAATGCCGTATTACGCATCCAATTCATCCTGTTTAGCAAGACACATAGTTATCTACAAATGAATCATATAGAGGGAACATTATCGACACAACAGCATCATTAGAGTGATCGACGCCGATGCGACACGAGGACGCTGAGTATCGGCAACTCTGTACTATAATAATAATGTACCACGTAACAGATGGACAGGTGATATGGGATCACTTAATCTGCAGGTGTTAGAGCTTTCCTTCTCATACATATGTAACTTTAAAAAAAAAAAGAGCTAAACAGATCTCTTTAAGTGGACATGCTACACTGCTATAGTTGGGACAGGTTATTAAACACACAGATATATATATATATATATATATATATATATATATATATATATATATATATATATATATTTACATTTTCACCCCAAACAAGGCACATTGCCACTGTGTTGTAGGGGGCTACTATCAGGGGGAGCAGCTACTGGGGCGATATGTTGGGATTTGGGCAGCAAGATGTCGGTTCACGTTACACTGGAACTTCTGCATGTCAGTAAAGTTGGGGAAGCAGGGACCTGGAATGGAATTCCAGAGTCTAGCGGTTCTGGGGAAGAAACTACTGGAGTAGAAATATCTTTTACATCTTGGGATCTCTACTGTGTGGGGGTGGGATTTAGCTGCCTGTCGGGTTTGTTGAGGGTATTTATGTCGTGGGAAGACCAATTGTCTGCAGTTCGTCAGAGGATTCACCATTAAAATACTTGTAGAACAGACAGAGGGATGCAACGTTTAGTCGATGGGACAGAGGCTGAAGCTTAGATGCGAGTTCAGGGCCTATCAGATTGGCAACTCTCTTTTGAACCTTGTCTAGGAGCGAGCGACTAGCAGCAGATTCGCCAGCCCAAATGTGACAGCAATACTCCATACATGGGCGAATGGTGGCCTTATAGAGGTACAGGATACTTTCAGGTGTCAGTAGTTTTCTAACACGGTAGAGAGAGCCTACCTTTTTCGCAGCGGCCCTGGCAATGTTTTCAATATAATTGTTCCAACTCATGTTTCCTGTGAACGTGAGGCAAAGCAGTTTGAAAGATGTATTCTCAGACAGGGAGTCACTGGCCATTGCTATTGGTGGCAGAGAAGGTTTCTTGTAATTATTGAAGGAAACCAGTTTAGTCTTGGCAGCATTGAATGTGACCATCCATTTTTGTCCCAATTCCACTACAGATTGGAGGTCATCCTGTAGTGTTTTTGCCATTTCTTTTGTTATATACATACAGGCATAGTTATATACATACATAGTTATATACATACATACATAGTTATATACATCCATATATAAACTAACATGAAAAACAACACATTTAACCTAGATTTAAAATAGGAAGAACACTAGATACCTACGCTCCCCGCCAAAACAACACACACAAAGGAACGGGTGAACCGGAGGTCAACTGGGACTTTGTCCTGTAAGTGCCTGCTCATTTGGTGATTAGGAAGGGTGCGGTGGAAACTAGAGAGCTGATTGGCTAACTCAATAGAAGGTGCGTATATAAAAACGCGAGATAACCACTAAATCCCAGCATAAGCCTGATGGATCCTAGCGTGGATGAAACGCGGAATATTATGTGTAGCTTAATTGCCATATATGTTTTATAACTTACTACCTAGCTCTACCTATGTATTGAGCACTGTTGAAGTAAATACTTAAAGTTCGCGTATTAATTTATGTGATCAAATGAAGTAATCATTATATATATATATATATATATATATATATATATATATATTTATATATATATACAAGCAAAAGTACCCGTCGTTGACTGGGTTCAAAATCAGCCTACAGAAAATGGACTCTGATTTATGAAAGTATGATAGGTTATGAAAAGGAAGGGCTGTAAATTTGGGTTGAATTTGGGGGTATCAAAACTAAAGCAAAATGTGATGAAAGTAAAAATAAAATAGATAAACTCCATAATTTATTATACCATTCCTGTTCACACTGAAACACTTATCACAATATTCGGTGGATCTATATTAAAAAACCTAGTTAAACTTTGTGGAATATTTCCATTCTATGGAGGCCAGGTGCGAACGAACACCCCATAATTTTATTATACCATATTTCTTCAAACTGAAACATAATTATCAAAGTATACTTGCGCAGATAGATATGGAAAGTCTTTATTAAAGTTTGTGCCTATGTCCATTCTATGGAGGCCAGGCGCGAACGCACATCCCACAATTTTATTATACCATCCCTATTTAAATTAAAACATACTTATCAATGTACATCTATATCAAAACACTTGTAAACGTTTCTTTTTTAATTTTTAAATTTTTTATTTCCATACTTTGTGGATAAAACCAAATAGGAAATAAAGCTTATAATAAGAACAAGTAGTTAATAAAACATGTTAAAAAACACTTTGAAAAATATATTTAATGTTAAAAAGGAAACACTAAATAAACGGATAGTCCTTAATCCGCAGAGTTTCGAAGAAATACTTTCCTTCTAATCAGAGGGTAGGATTTAGCAAAATGCGGGGCCGGATTTTGCTTGCAAAAGTATTAAATGAAACCACAAGTAAGTAATAGATCTTACTCGATAACAAAAAGTGAAGCAGAGGAAATAGGGCGAATAAAAATGATTTCACGTGAATGGATAGGCTAGTGAAGGGTAAAATTTCCAATGACGGTAAAATCTAAAGATACAGAATCCAAGAAAGTTAGTTAAATTTCCATTCGCACAAGTAAAATCCAATGGAATCGCGTAATTGGAAGATGATCCAAAGTAATCTAAAAGGCAGAAATCCGTGGAATAATTCACAAATAGGTACAAGGAAATTTCTATCTCCTATTTTGTTTTATCGAACTTTTACATCTGATTGAAATTACTTTATAAATATTAATTCTTTAACATTTGTAATTTACTTTAGTTTTGCCATCTTGAATCATTTTGGTAAGCTTAACTGTAATTTTTATCTTATATATATATATATATATATATATATATATATATATATATATATATATATATATATTGCCCAGTTCGAATCTGTCGACTGGTGTTAATCGTGACACCCTGCACTGAAGATTCCTGAAAGGATAAACCACTAATGTCTGTAGGTATTTAATTATTATAGTAAAAAAAAAAATTATATATATATATATATATATATATATATATATATAATTTTTTTTTACTATAATAATCCTGCCTTGATTGTGTCAAAATATACATAGGAGAAACGCAACGTAACTTTGACAGAAGAGATGTGAAAAATAGTAATGCAACTCTCCTAAGATACATACACAATAAATCAATACATCATCTAATCAAATTTCTAATATAATTAAGCATAGAAAAGACTTCTTCCATGTTTCTCTCTATCTGTCGAAAATTATTATTAACGAAAACAATTTAGATACAGATATATATATATATATATATATATATATATACACACATAGGGTGTCCGTAAAGTTACTATACAGTCTTACAAGTTACTATACAGACACCCTGTTATATATTAACAGTACAGTAAGATATTGTATTAAAATATTTATTTGTAAAAATATAATACAATAAAACAATAAGACTGTATAGTAACTTTACGGACACCCTGTATATATTATTATTATATATATTACAGCTATCATAACCTGTATATATGTATATAAGTGTTTAATTTACATAAAGTCTCCCCAATTAGTATATATAGCACTAAACATTCGACCCACTCGTCATTGACCATCCCAATTGAGAAAACCCGCATTAGATGGGCGAAACATTGAATCTCTAAGTCTTTCCGCCTCCATTCTAATTTAATATCGTCGGATTTTATCGATTTTTAATAATCATGCATATATATATATATATATATATATATATATATAGATACATATAATCATTAAAATATATATATATATTTATATAAATCTCTCTCTCTCTCTCTCTCTCTCTATATATATATATATACATATATATATGCATATATATATATATATATATGTATATATATATATATATATATATATATATATATATATACCTGTATTTGTTTTTTTATTATTTGAATTAGTTATCCACTGACATGTGTTACGCCGTACTTACAGCTCATCACACACACACACACACACACACACACACACACACACACACACACTCACACACACACAAATATATATATATGTTTGTGTGTGTGTGTGTGTTTGTGTGTTAATTTGTTAATCTGTGTGTGTGTGCTTTTACTAGGTCCACTTAGTTTTTGTCTGACAATAATAGGTTCGTTCGGTTCAATGTATTGCGATCAATTTTCTATTCTTATTAAGGAACTGAGTCAGCTGTTCGCGCGCACAAAGGATGAGTCAAGGAAATAAAGCTCTGGACAATAGGGCATTCTAAGCCGCTATCTATTCAACAGTGTCAATCAGTGAATCCCCTTATTTTCGTGTTTTTTTAATCTATGTAGTCAAGTCATTAAAATAAACGCACACACACATATTTATATACTACTGTTGCATAGGGGATGTGCATATCGTGCGTGTATATATTGACGACGTATATATCGGAGTGTTGTAGATCATGATGTTGACAGATGTCGGGGGTATATTAATAACAAGTAAATGCGACACAGACCGAGACGTTGTTTGTATAACGGCGTAAACGGCGCCGACGGTGGCGACAATTCTATTTGTGCATATTATTAAAACGGAGCTGAGAGATATTTATACAGTGCTTTTAACTCACCACACAGGGGAGTCATTATCGGTGATAAGGACCTGTTATGCTTGGAAGGAGTTATATAAAGTTCATTCACAGATGATAGATAAAACACATTTACCTTTATGTTGTAATGACGACGACGAAGAAAAACAGTTTACAAATATATGATGATTCTTTATTCTACCAGCTGGTTGATTGATGAATCCGGAATTCAAGCTCTTACGATTGCGATAGGCTCTTCTCACCCCTAGCCCCTCGCCTCCAAGGAGCATCAGCTCCCAGTCTGACCGACTCTCCCTCTAATTCTCGCCTCTAGCTTTCTGGTTCGGCCGATATCTGTCTCGAACCCAGATCAATATATCGTAAATTCCCTTCTTTATGATGTCGAAGGCGTGCTTCAACATGTGAAATTCATTCACGTGGATTTCATCTATGTATGTCCAAACACGCTCTTGGCAAACAAAGAAATTCTGAAATTTCATCATTATTTCTAAACTGAATTGTTCATATCGACATCTGACATAAATAATATTTAGTTATTTCCAAGAATAATGACAATCGTTCTACATTCCAAGGATATAAACATGTATTCTTTTTAAACGTTTCTTACTGGGTTTGATGCTAACCTTTTCCAAATATCATTTTCAAACTTATCAATTTGGTCTTTTATTTCATGTAACAATACTAAACAGGTTTTATCGCCTTTAATAGAGCGCAGACAAGCGTATTCTAATACGTGCGAAATGACGTCACTAGTAAAGAGAAAGACCAAAAAAAAAGCACGTATCACGTTAGAGACGTGGATAACGTTTGAGATCACGTTAGAGACGAGGATTACTTTTGATAGCACGTTTGAGATATATTTTAGTTCTTTTACTATTTTTTCTACTTTGCAACTGAGACTACAACGTGTTGGGTACACATCGTGTCTTACTGAAAATATATTTCAGTCAGATAAAATAGATGCTTAATTATTCTTAAGCTTGGGGATTGAGTTATGCTTAAACACATCCATGTTAAATTTATTATTAGCCATAATTTGCAAGTTACTCTCCAATTAGGTTATCTATCAGTAAGACTCTGTCTATAACTCTCACCCTCCCCGAATAACATACCCAAAACATAAAGTACTAAATGCAAATGTACAAGGAAAATAATTGCATATTGACCAATGACTGTACGCACTTCAATGTAGCATAGCAATAGTTTATAGATTAAGATAAAAATGTGATAAAATAATATAAATGTATGAATAATAATCGTAAAAAATCTAGGATAGGTTAGGAGTATGTTGTTTGCTGTAAGCATTATGCGTACTGTGAAATGAGATGTGCTAGAAAGCCGCAACTGTGCAACATTTATTTATCAACATCAGTATCGTAATTCGGCGTAAATATAACGCTGTCCTGGGACCGACACGTTGAATGCTCAGTCGCAAATGAGAAAAAGACAACGGAAATACTCCAACTCGATTTTGTTTGTAACAAAGACATGCATTTCCGCATTGTTACCGCCGTAACGCGCCTTAATTGATCGATTCTTCGAGGGTCATTCACGTCTCGAACGTGATCTCGAACGTTCTCCACGTCTCTCTCTATCGTACTCTGGAGTATTTGAGCCAAGTCTAGGATAATTGCGCCAACTATCTAAAAGTGCGCTTTTGGAAACCACGCATATAAAGAGCATTTTTAGTGGGCGTAATTACCCATGGATTTGGTGCAATTATACCAAATTACGGTGTATATTTTCTGATTCATTAAGGAGGAACATAATTAAAATTTTGCAACCGTGAACGGAATACTATTATTATTCATGATTAAAACTAAAATAAACGCGTTTTTTTAAAGGAGATAAGAAGTAAAATAAAGGGAGCAGTCAGCTGACCAATTCGCCTCTTGCTATTTTAAAGCTGGATCGAGGAATTAAAGAGGAAAAATCAAAATTATGTACATTATTACAATAAAATTACGTTGCGTTTTATACATGGTTGAAAAAAAAATGGGGGAAAACAATAAAGCGATTAAAATAAAGTAACTTTATGATATTTTCGAAGATACTAGAGGTTATAAACGCTCAAACCATAGAGACATTCCCTCTGTTTACAGGGAGAAGGTCTCCTCAATTGAACATGAATAGTCTCAAAGATCTTTACATAGAAGGTGGAGTGAGCACGACTTAGAATTGAAAATTAGTTTGTGTTTTTTTAAATTTTCTTTTTAATCTTGAATTATAAAATTCTCCCATTTATGATAGCCATATATATATATATATATATATATATATATATATATATATATATATATATATATATATATATATATGTATACATATATGTATATATATATACCGTAAGATATTAAAATATATATGGCAATTAAGCTATATATATTTATAACTTACTACTTAGTTCTACCTCTGTTGTTGAAGTAAATTCTTAAAATTTACGCATAAAATAATACTTTCGTATATTAATTTATTTGATTAAATGAAGAAAGCGTATATATATATATATAATTCATATATATATATACATATATATATATATATATATATATATATAGACAGATAGATAGATAGAAATACGTTTTTATATTATAGCAAGTTGTGAGGGTTATTTTGAAAAGTTTCCGCCGAAAAATGTATCGTACAGTTGTTTTATCTATTAGAGTTCAAATGAAAATAATTTTAAAGTAAATTTTTAAGTATCTTTTTGTTATCATACTTTAAAAAAAAATTATGATAGCAAAGTAATACGATATTATTTAAACGTATCTTAAATCGATAAAAATACCTCAAGAATAGATAATAATGCCACTGCGCCCTGTATTATTCAAATGGTTAACATATTAGAACACACACACACACACACACATATATATATATATATACATATTTCTACACATATAATTGCCTATATATAAATATATATATATATATGCAAATACACGTTCGCATTTTGATGAAATACAAAGCCCCATTTTTTTAAATATATATATATATATATATATATATATATATATACAGCAAGATATATACATGTATTTATATTGCTATCTTGAGGTATCTTTCCATCTATCTATCTATCTCTCTCTCTCTCTCTCTCTCTCTCTCTCTATATATATATATATATATATATATATATATATATATAAAAGTCCTTATTTTCAATAATGGCATTTCCTCTAGTGCTATTAAAATCCTCTCTCTCTCTCTCTCTCTCTCTCTCTATATATATATATATATATATATATATATATATATATATATATATATACATATATTTCTATTTCTATCTGGATATATCTATCTCTATATATACATGTATATATATATATATATATAATTATATCTTTCCCCATTTCTATACGTGTATATATATATGTATATATATATATATGTATATATATTTACAGCATATATATAGCTACATACATAGATAAATAGACACGTGGAAATATAATAAGTAAACGTAGATTAAAATAACATAAAATCAGTTGGATAGATTTTCCAATTATAAGCCGCTTTTTTTTCAATTTTGCAGAAGGCGTTGGTGCAGTTTTAATGGTTAGATCAGCGAAATAATACGAAAACGAAAGAAAGAAAATAAAAATAAATCCAATGTAAGTGATTTTTTTTTTAGAAAAATAGCGACCTTATCATTTTAACTGAAGAAACGAACATTTTGATTTTGCAGAGGATTTTTATATATAAAAAAACATCTCTGTTAATAATTATTTTTATCCTAAACTATGCATTCAACCTTGCATTGATATTTTGTTACATTTCTATCGACCTCATTCAACGTAAAAGCAGAGATTGTATTACATACATAAGGACGCGCACATTTACGTATACACACGCAAATGCATCTTATATGATAAAGTCGTATTCCTGTCTGTTTGCTTATTTTTTGTTCACAATATGTTTAATATATACACAAGGCACAATGTTTCATAAATAGATTTTTAAAAACGGACTTTTATCTACTTTGATTTCGTGCATTAATTCTCTTTCTCTCTCTCTATATATATATACTAAAAGGAATCAACATTCAATCTCATTTTCATATTACATTTAAAAAAATCTGCTTTAACAATTAGCACTAATAGAAATTATGACTAAAATTGTTTTAAGTATTCTATCTATCTATATATCTATAAAAGTGAAAATGTGTGTGTGTATGTGTGTGTGTGTGTGTGTGTGTGTGTGGTTGTGTGTCTCCGTGCGTACATTTCCCTACCAAATAAATTTGTCAATCTTCGATCTAGAGACTCAAGATTTGACATAAGGACATAAGGATTTGGGAAAATCTTTTAAATCGATTTTCGCACAGAAGTTTAGCTCTCAAAGGGTCAAAGTTCAAGGATTTTACTTTTAAAAACTCTACCAAACTCCTCTGTCAATTTCGGGTCTAAACACTTGAAATTTTAAAGGTAGATTTCTTGGACATGGATCAAACTTTTTAATTTGATTTGAAGTCAAAAAACTAAATTTTATGAGGTCAAAATTGAAATCCAAGTTAAAAAAATTGACTTCCAAATTAGTCAGCCAATTTCTGGTATAATAATTTGAAATTTTACATAAAGGGTATTCTAAGATAGGGGAAGTTTTTAATCAGTTTTAGCTGAAAATTTGAGCTGCCAAAGATTTGACCTTTTTCGGTGTCTAGCAAACTACTCAGCCAATTTTGGGTCTAAACAGTTGAAATGTATACATGACGGGTATTCAAGCATGCAGCAAGCATTTAAATCCGTGTTGGGGCGAAAATTTCACTTTCAGATATATTTCTAATCACAGTCCCCGAAAATTTTGTAACAAATACCCCATACCGACTGGAAAATGCTGATCATGTTGATATAATGATAGACATCACGCTAAACTCTTAATCCGAAAGTTGAAAAGTCATTGCTCAAAACGACGATGTAGTACAAGAAGGCCGACTAGGAACTCATCAAAGATCACATCAGAAATGCTTCATTTATCTAATCCTGCGGAACAGTGTGCAGATGAGACTACTGAGTCGTTTGAAGCACGGTAGTTCTATAGCAAACCTCACTCCCCCAAGTGTTTCACGTCTACGTGCGCAACTGCCATTGTTCATTCCGCAGACTTATCAGACATAAGTCCATTACAAATAGAAAAATGTATAAAGAAGCTAAAAATAATTGTAAGAGTTAAATAGAGAAGGTATACCGAAACCAATAGAAAATGTATTGAGTCGCAGAAATTAGGAACTCGCGATTTCCTAAAAAATTATAACAGTCTAATAAATAATTGGTAGTCAACAATTCCTCCACTATTCAACAAATTTGAGATTGTTTGCACGGCAATCGAGAAGGCTTATCTGCTTGCCCGATCGTTTGCCTCCAACTGCATTTTGGGCCCAGCAAACCACTCCTTGTCCAGATTTTCCTATTTTGGACAGAAACCGTATTCGATAATCAGAACCTCATTAAGAGATGTACCCCATTAACTTTAATACCCCGACCAAACTGAAAATCAGAAAAAAAAACCCATCTTTAAAATGTCCATCTCCCCAGATGAAGGAAAGCTTTTTACTCAAATAATTTCTTCTCTGGAACTGTTAGATTTTGAAATTCCCTCCCAACTTCCTACTCCGCTGACTGTACTAATATGCAGAAGTTAAAGTGTAATGTGAACAGAAATCTCACTGTTGAACTCTGTACACCGTATCCCTTCAGATTAGGTAACCAATAGTAGTTCCTTACGTTCAAGTGGCACTGGGTCTTGTGTAGAGTGAAAAAGTAGTAAACGAAAAAAAAAAAAAGAAAAGAAAAAAGATATGTATACACGTCTCCTCCCTAACTAGCACAAACCCCTTCATCACCACCGATAATAGAAATATATTATATTTATATAGCAGTGTGTCATCATTCTTTAAGCGCAGCAGGACTATAACAGTTGTTTCCAATGAGCGACCAACGATAATAACTCGTGCAAAACTAGTGAATTCCAACAAAAATCTATAATATGAATAACAGCACACATTTTAACTCGACTGCAATATTTTCTCTTTGAGAAAGAGGAAAAATATCTACGCATTTAAACTATACCAACAATCATTAAATCATTTCTCTCTGATAGGTTCATAAGAGTAGTGGTTGATGGGCAGAAATTAGAGACCCACAGTATTAATGCTGGATTCCCCCAGGGGTCCATCCTGGGCCCAACTCTCTTCCTGATCTACATCAATGACCTCCCAAAACAGATACTTAAATCATTCGTTGACATCTATGCTGCTGACACGACCGTCTATGGCAACACATCAAAGGCCGTAAATGACAAAGTTATCTCTAATTCTCTCTCCTCTGATCTTGAGCGCGTGGTACAATGGGGGAAGAGGTGTTTTGTCACTTTTAATGCATCCAAAACCAAGCTTCTATCCTTACATAATCAACGATCTGATCCTCATCAGGCATCAATTGAAATGGATGGCTCTCGTCTTGGGGAGGCTCAGTGTTTTGACAAGCTTCTGGGTTTGACCTTTACTCCTGATCTGAAATGGAACACGTACATAAAATCTGTTGCCAGGGACACTGGGAAAATGGTGGGATCTTTTTACCGCTCCAGAAGATATCTCACTACTGATGCAATTCTCTATCTATATAAAAGCCAAGTACGTCCAAGAATGGAGTACTGCTGCCACATCTGGGCAGGAGCTGCTAAAAACAGCTATTCCTGCCTTGACAGAGTACAACATAGACTTCGTGGTTTAGTGGTGGGTGCCATTTTCTCTACCCTGCAACCTCTCTCCCTCAGAAGAAACGTTGTGAGCCTGTCTTTATTTTATCATTATTTCCATGGCAGGTGCTCGTCTGAGCTCCAATCCCTCGTCCCCGCTCGCCAATCTTTCACGAGAAACACCCGTCTGGCTGAAACTACTGTCAATAATTTTTCCCACTCTTTATTTGTGCCTAAATCAAAACGTAGCTTCCACGAACAAAGCTTCTTTCTTAGAACTTCACGCCAGTGGAACTCTCTGCCGCTTTCCTGTTTCCCACCTGACTACAACTTGGACGTCTTCAAGTCCAACATAAACAAACTCCTGACAAACCGCCCCCTTAAGTAAGACACTCTATCAAAACCCCCAATACTAATGATTACTACAATACTATCTCATTGATTACTGCACACGCAATAACCCTTATCCCTGAGTGGCCTTCGGACCTTGATAAGTGGTGACCCCCATGTAAAAAAATAAAAAGAAAAAAAAAGAAAAAGATATTTACGCAGAATAATACATGCGCTCTTTTTACTAAAGCATTGAGTTTAATACAGTAGAACCTCAGAATACGGCATAAAAAATTAGTAATAAAATCAAGTATAGTATATAATACACATGTATATAATCAAATAACATTATAAATAACACCGTAGGCGAGGAAAATATATGTAACCAGGGGTTTGAAAAACCATCGCATTCCACATCGTAACCTGGAATAAGATAAAACTATATCATAGGGCCACCGTATGCCGGGGTTCTACTGTATTGCACTACTGTCGTTAGTAGCACTAGCAAAATTGTATGTGGTATCTACGTAGTTTCATGCAACATTAAAACAAAAAACCCTGATGATATATATTTTATCCAATCAAAAATTCTTATATTTAATATATATATATATATATATATATATATATATATATATATATATACACGAGCAAACAGTTATTAAAACATGTTAAAAAACACTTTAAAATGAGTTAAAAACATATTTAATCTGAAAAGGAAACACTAGATAAGTGGATAGTCCTTAATCCGCGGAGTTTCGAAGAACTACTTTCCTTCTCATCAGAGGGTAGGAATAAGCAAACTGCGGGATCAGATTTTGCATACAAAAGTATTTGATGAAACAACAACTAAGTCAAAGATCTTACTTGAAAACAAACAAAAAAATGTGACGCAGAGGGAATATGGTGTAGAAAAAGGTGATTACACATGAATGGATAGTCTGGTGGAAGATAAATAATCCAGTGTCGGTAAAATCCAAGTATAGAATTTCAAGAAAGTTAATTGAATTTCCATTTTTATTTTATTATATATATATATATATATATATATATATATAAATATATATATATATATATATATATATATATATATATATATATATATATATTTAGTTATATAGAGGTTTCTCAGAAATCAGCACAGAGGATTTGTGTAGAACCAACCACACTTATTAAATGGTATTACTTATGTCGGTACAAATAACTGCCACAGGAAAGAGTATACAGTAGATCGCAGGTTTTTGCATCAGAATTTTCTTTTCCTAGAGGCATTTCTTAACGAAGTGAATTAATGAACGTCCAGATACCAACCTGGAATTTTCTACGACTCGTTACATACAGCGCCTAACCTTCCCAAATGGTCACCCATCCGATACTGGCCAGGCCAAACGTTGTTTAACTTCGGTCATCTGCCGAGGGCCAGTGTGTCGAGGTGATTGTGCCGTATACTTTGTTACTTTTTATTCAGCATTATATTCCCAGACACACATTATATTATATATATATATATATATATATATATATATATATATATATATATATATATATATATATATATGTATATGTATATATCATATACATATATATATATAATACTAGCAGGGGTGCCCGGCGTTGCTCGGGGGGTTATGAGGCGTATGCTGTGCAAAAAAAGCAAAAAAAAAAACAAAAAAAAAATGGTTAATTTTTTAAAACTTTGACCCCTATTATGACCCCTTTAAATTTATTGTTTCGGGCTCAAATCACTTTATTAAGTTAGATCCAGGTTCAAGGAACCTATATCTAAAATTTCAAGTGTCTAGACCCAAAATTGTCGGAGGAGTTTGGTAGAGTTCTTAAAGATCAAATCGTTGAAATTTGACCCCTTAACAGCCAAATTTCTGGCTGACACCCGTCACATCGATTTTCCTAAATCTCAGTACCCGGTATTTCAAATTTCGAGTCTATAGACTAAAAATTGACAGAGTTATTGCGTAGGGAAATGTACACAGACAGACACACAGACACACAGACACACAGACATACAGACACGTTCACTTTTATAGATATATAGATTTATATATATATAAATTTGAATATGTAGTGTTCGTGAAAAGATAGAGATAGGAGGAAGATAATGCTGAATAACAAGAACACTATTTCATAGTACACACTTTAATTAATACAAACATGTTTGCTATATATGTGTACACGTGTTTCAGGTACACTTATAGTTGAAGTCTTATGTAGTAAATTTTGTCCTCCCAGCAGACCACGAGTAAAACACACCGAAGGGGGCTCAAATTAAAGGAATACAACAGTTGTTCTCAAATGAGCGGCCAACGATTAATCGTGCAAAATATGTGGGTGTATAATAATTCCGGCAAAACTTATAATACGAACGTGTTCGCACACACTTACTCGACTGCAATCTTTTCTATTTTCGGAGCATACAACGATATCTGAATATCTTAACGGTACCAAGAGTAAGATGTTTACCGCAGAATAATGCAGGTGTTCTTGTTGCTTAAACATATTGTTTTATATTGTGTTATTGTTAAAAGACGTTAGTATCACTTGCAAGATTGTGTGTGGTATCTACGTAGTCCAATGAGACATTCTGACAAATAACGCAGAAGAAATATATTTTATCTAATAAAAATTTCTCATATTTGATATATATATAATTATACATTATTCAATAAATATGTCTATATATTTAAATTTATGTATATAAATATTATACACACACACACACGCGCGCACACACACACACGCGCACACACACACACACACACACATATATATATAAAATAAAATTACGCGATTCCTTGGATTTTACTTGTGCAAATGGAAATTTAACTAACTTTATTGGATTTGCATTTTTGGATTTTATCGTCATTGGATACTTTACCTTTCACGAGACTATCCATTTATTTGAAATCACTTTTTTCTTCGCCCCTGCTCCACTTTTTGTTATCAAGTAAGATCTTTGATTTACTTGTAGTTCCATCAAATACTTTTGCAAGCAAAATCCGATCCCGCATTTTGCTAATTCGTACCCTCCGATGAGAAGGAAAGTATTTCTTCGAAACTCCGCGGATTAAGGACTATTCACTTATTTAATGTTTTCTTTTTCAAATTAAATATTTTTAAAACTCTTTTTCAAAGTATTTTTTAACATGTTTTATTAACTATTTTCTCTTATATATATATATATATATATATATATATATATATATATATATATATATATATATATATATATAACTACTTAATTTACTCACATAAAATTAATATACGAAAGTATAGATTTATGCGTAAACTTTAAGTATTTACTTCAAAAGTGCTCAATACGTAGGTAGAGCTAGTTAGTAAGTTATAAAATGTATATGGCGATTAAGCTACATTGAATATTCCACGTTTCATCCACTCTAGGACTCTTCAGGCTTATGCGCGAATTCTGTGGTTGTTTGCCGTTTTTATATGTGCATCTTCTATTGAGATTTTTGTTAGCCAATCAGCTTTCTAGTATCCACCGCGCCCTTCCTATCAGCCAATGGGCATGCATTTATCGGAAAAAGGTCTATTTGACCTCTGGTTGACCTGTTTCTTTGTGTGTGCCTATTAAGCCTGGATATTAAGTTTCTTGACCTGTTTTAAATCTAGGTTAGTGTTTTTTTTAATGTTATGTATATACATACATATATGTGTGATCGTTAATGTATATTCATGTTTATTTAATTTATTTATTTGTTTATTTTCTATTATGCTGAAAAAGGACTAATAGGTCTGAAATATATTGAGATTTATAACACCATTGAATACAACAGAAAAAAAATTACTGTTGCTTAGAGTTAAAATTTGTGTGAAAAAGAAAAACAAACAACAAAAAAAAGAAATTTATTTCTTTTGTTTTCATTTAATTTTACTCTATTAAAAAAATCTCGCATTGTTCTTGGCTTTTAATTTTACCTTATAATTTTCTTCAACAATGCTTCAAGCAAACTACAATCTACTTATATATATATATATATATATATATATATATATATAGTGTGTGTGCATGTGGATTGGTAGGTTGTGTGTATAAGACTTTCTTTCCCTCTCCTTAACACAATAACCCACCAATTAAAAGTAAATGCCTTTAGTTCTTGTAATAATACCACAATTTCCAAAAGTTAGAATAATTAAAATATAAAAGTTTACATCCATAATTATATGCAGGCATCAGACGAATCTGTTGTTGGCAGTTATTCTCCCGATATCTTTTTAGTTAGATTTTTTCTTCTTAATATGGAAGGTCATTAACATTCTTAGTTTAATCGAGGCTGTTTCTTCTAACTTGTGACATTGAGGTTTTCAATCCGTGTTTTAACCATATAGCCACCGTCATATCTCAAGAAAGCGATTAAAACTAAATACAGTAAAGCAAAAGTAGATAAACTCAGGAAAACAGTAGATGTAGACTGTGTAGAAAAAGGGACGAAACGGTAAATCACATAATAATTGAATGCATTAAACTATCCTCAAAAGAATTCAGTAGCAGACAAGACTGCGCAAGGAAAGCCGTAAACTGCGAACTATGCGAACGACTATATTTGTAACAGACATCCAAATCGTACACAAATTGGTTACTATACCGGAAAATGACCCCCACCCAAATCTTTTAAGTCATGAAGGTACAATCAGATAAACTAATCTAAACAAAGAGACACAATCTATAATATCAATCTCACCTGTCTGTTTAAATGTATGTATGTATAAAAAAATGCAAAAATGAAGCGTGATATCCGGAGGAAAAATCTGTCAGATATATCAGGTCTGTCGGAGGGATTCATGCAGAACCACACATGTGATTTATGCGGTAAAATGACTTTATCCGGAGCTCGCCTAGCTAGCCACAAGTGTTCACATGGAGATCAATCTTTCTTTGATGGGGAAAACATTGCAGGGCACAGATGTTCTGTTTGTTCTGTGATCTGTAAATCGAGTAGAGGCCTGAAGCGTCATATGATAGAGCAGCACCAGTTGGCATCCCTCAATCTCAGCTTAAGTGTGACCTTTGCAACAGACTGTGTAAGAGCAGGGTTGGTCTGGAGAGCCACCTTCGTTCCCACAGAAAATAGGAATTGATGCATCTTGATCACATCTCCACATGTATGCGTGTGTTTGTATGTGTGTGTGTGTGTGTGTGTAAGTGTATATATGTGTATATAATTATAAAAAATATTTAACAAAAATACATGAAAAGGAATGAGTAATTAATCAACAATAAAGCAAGGGAAAGATGGTCTTCTTCTGTCAAGAAGTGACAATCACCATGTATTTATGTATGTATGTATGCATATATATACGTATGTATGTATATATGTATGTATATATGTATGTATGTATGCCTTAAACTTTCGACAGAGACGACGGATTTCCACGAGATCGGGATCGTTTGGAAAAACGACCCTTCGGACGACAAATATCGAAAAATTGGTTAAAACCATCAATTCCTTCACCATCAAGTGGAAACTTTTTTTTTTACAAGGAGGGATCGCTTTTTTCATCGATATTTTCCAGAGTCATCCCCTCTTTTCGATAGACTAACCTAAATTTAAACATTTGTCACTTCCAATTTGGCAATGGGTGCAACAGCAAAAACGTTATGTTGTTTTTTTTCACGTTCTTTTCCTTCTTCGCGGTACGAGTTCGAGCCTGCCTGCCTACAACCACTTGTTTCTTTTTTTGCTCAACACACTTCCAAACACCCAGTCTAGTATAATATATAAAGTCAAGATAATATGTATAATTGTAGCAGCACTAAGAGTAATTCCGGGAGAACTGGGAAAAGACTATGTGAACATAGAATCAAGGGAAATCGATACTATATAACGGAAATGTCGAGGAAATCATCGAAGGTACAAACAACGTATAGTAGAAGCACGAAGCAGCCATATGGAAATTGATACAGTATTAAAAACATAGAAGTAATACCACATAAAACCAAGGGAACTGAAACTGGTAGAAAGGTTATGGACTGTTCACATCCTTTATAAAACTCAACAGCCAAGTTAATTCCACATAAAATAATTGTGAAAATACAAAGACGATGAATGTTCGAGAAGGGAGAGCACTAAGCACACCTCCAAACTTGTAAACGATTCGAATAGTAATTCATCGGCAATGCATGCCGTTTTCCCAATACCAAAGTGTCGATATAAACGTTAGAATTTAGACGATGTATGACGTTCCATTGATGTATTGTGACACGTAGCATGATATAAGAAGCATGCGTTAAAAGTGTTGATCCGGAGAGTTACGTAAAGGATGCGACTACTTGCCCATAGATAACCAAGGTCTATTCCTCACCTTAATCGGCTTATAGAGAGAATACACATGGTGAATTACATTTTAAGAAATTAGACTATAATATGCAGGTAGCACGAACGTCCATTGAAAACGCGAAAATTTGGCCATTTTCAGATCTTATAGACGGAAGTGGGGTTGGCACGTATGTAACTGAAGTTAGTATGTAACTAAAGTTAGTGCCAAAGCACGCAAAGTAAAGAAAGAGCACTAAAAGTATCGGGGACTTACTGGCAAAGAAGCTATAGGGCTGAAATAGATGTAGCAGATTAGAAATTATAGCTAATATGATTAGTCATCTTGTCGCGTTACTGTACCCATCATCCTAAAATTAAAAAAAAAAGAGAAAAAATCTTGGTATCTTTCTCATTTATTGTCAGCCAATAAACGTGTATCGTAGTGGTTTCCCGTTTTAAACATGGTTTGTTGAAATTGAGGTTGAAATTATACATATACATTGCCAAAATCTGACCCCGAGCAGAAACACGCCTTATATTCGGTTAACATGATTTACCCGAGGCCAGATTTAAATATTGAGGTATGCTTACCGCCAATGATCGGAGGGTCATGTATCAGTGTGTTCCTAAATACGATACAGCTTGGGGAAGAACAGATTCTTTTTTCTTAGGCTAAACTTTAACATTGCTTCTGTTCCATCTTTTCCGTATCGTGGCTTTCTATTTTTTAACAAAAGAAAGAAAAGACACTGAATGAGAGTGGATACAGAAGAAAACAAGTGAAGCATGCATGGTCCCCCGTGAGTCCACAGTAAACAAGACATAAAAAATGACTAAGTTCAGCAGTTAGCTCCAAAGGTTCCTAGGGGACGTCAAATCCTGGTGAAAATTAACAAACAGTGCAGTTTTAGGCCTTAATATATGTGTTTTCCTGGAATATACATTCTGTTAATTTTTTACTAATATCATGTTTAATGTTTGTGCAAAATTTCAAAAAGTTCCAAGGCGTAGTTAATGAGAAAAGTGCGGACAGACGAACGGACAAAGGTGAATTTATAGGTACACCGTTTTTGTCGGGGACCAAAAATCCCTGTGTGTACCTCTCCTCCCTAACCCTAACACACTTTGTCATTATTATATTTATATATCAATATTTGTATATCAGTCTGTCACGATGGCACAGCAGGAAGGAAATAATTGTTTCCAATAAGTGACCAACTATAATAACTCCTGCAAAAACTATTGAGTATATAATACGAGGAGCGTGCAATAAGTAATGTCCCTACCCACTTCTCATAGTAGTAGAGCAACGTAACTTGGCACAGTTATTAGTCTTTCTCTACATAGGAACCACTCAGAGTTATGCATTTCTCCCATCATTTGATGCAACTCTAAAGACCGTTTTTGTAGAACAGTCCAGGTTGGTCCTCCAACCACGGCGTGACTTCAGAAATAAAGGCTGCATCATCTGGGAAACGCTTTCCTTTCAAAAACAAGTTCATGGCTGGGAAGAAGTGAAAGTCAGTGAGTGCAAGGTCAGGAGAGTAGGGAGGATCGGGAAGGATTTCATAATCACACGCCAGTACTTCTGATCTGGCGACATGCGAGTTGTGGACCGGAGCGTTGTCCTGCAGGAGGAGGGTACCTCTGCTGATCTTGCCCCGCCTCTTGATTTTGATAGCTTTCCTTAATTTCCTCAAAAGTGAAGCATAATAGGCTCCTGTATTTTTGGTACCCTTTGTCAGGAAATCTGTCATCACTACTTCGTCCCGGTCCCAGAAGACTGTTTGGAGGTGGTGATTCCAAGTGCCTCCACTGCATTGACTGGGCTTTTATCTCTGGATCATAGTGATGGACTTAGGATTTATCCTGTGTAATCAGTCTTTTGAAAAAACTTTGACTCATCTTCTTGGCACACCTCCAAATTCATCCTCGAGCACTCGACGCGTTCTCGCTTCTGGAATGGTGTGAGCAACCTGGGAATCCATCTGGCAGACACCTTATGCATATGCAAATGGTCATGAATGATTATTTCCACAGACCCTGTACTAATCTTGAAATATTGGGCTATTTGGCGAATAGTAATACGCCGATCTTCCAAAATGGCAGCCTCAACTTGACGGACAGATGCCTTATCAATGGCAGAAGTGGGGCGGGGCGACCAAGTCTGGGAGCTGTTTCCACAGACTTCCGGCCATATTTAAATTAACGATGCCAGCGTTTTACAAGGTCATATGATGGTGCAATGTCACCATAAGTTTCTTTCATTTCATCAAAAGTCTCTTGTGGTGTGCTTTCTTTCAAATACAAAAACCGGATCAGTGCTCGACATTCAACAGGCTCCATTTCACACCTGATTCAGTTCAAACACCAGTAAAACAGAAGCCACAATTAGTTCAGAGCTGTAATTTGCCACATCATCCGGAGAGATATACATCATTGTGCATGCAAAATTTCAGCTAGATCAGACAACCGGAAGTGGGTCAGGAACATTACTTATTGCACACCACTTGTAATTCCAACCAAAACCTATAATACGAACCTGAGCGCAAACTCTTACGCGACTGCAATCTTTTCTCTTTCACTAAGACGCAAAAATATCTGAATAACTAAACAGCGCCAACAGTAAGATGTGTACCGCAGAATTATGCAGGTGTTCTTATTGCTGCAACACAGTATTTCATATTGTATTATTAGTGAAAGACGATAGTATCACAAGCAAGATTATGTGTGGTATCTACGGAGTTTTATGAAATATTCAAACGTACAACCTAGAAGCTATATATTTTACATAAACAAGACTTCTTATATTTAATCTCTCTCTCTCTCTCTCTCTCTCTCTCTCTCTCTCTATATATATATATATATATATATATATATAATATAATATAAAGCTGAACGTGTGTGTGTGTCTGGTCACGAATAGGCTCCTATATGGTTGACTATTTAAAAAAAAAACTGTTTACATATAACGATAGAAGATGTATCGAGGATCAAGAATGTGTATGTTTGATCTGGCAGAACGGTGGTTCATAAAAATTGTGGTGTCTGCGTTCGCGCCTGGCCCCCAAAGTATGGAAACAAAAAGTGAAAAAAAAAACAAAAACGTTTGCAAATGTTTTTGATATAGATGTACATAAGAATACTTTGATAAGTATATTTCAACTTAAAAAGGGATGGTATGATAAAATTGTGGGATCTGCGTTCGCGACTGTACTCCATGAAAATATGGCATAAACTTTAATAAAGGCTTTTCATATCTATCTGCGTAAGTATACTTTGAATATTATGTTTCAGTTTGGAGAAATATGGTATAATAAAATTGTTGGGTGTTTGTTCGCGCTTGACCTCCATAGAATGTAAATATGTCACAAAGTTTAACAAGTTTTTTTTTAAAGGGGCGAGTGTCCACAATAACATCTTAACTTTAATCTTAATTCACGTTAGCTTTTATTTATTTTTTTAGTTGAATCATATTGTGTCGAATAAATTCACCTCATAAATTCACATTCTTATTAAAGTGAAAGCAAAAAAAAAAAAAAAATAGTCGGAACTTTAGACAATTCTCGACACAAATTTTGCAGAACTCTGTTTTTCCTTCTCCACTTGCACGTAGCACTCTTTCGAAAATAGATAAATAGATAAATAATAAAAAATAAGAACGTTACTTGTTATCGTGTCAAAAAAAGAAAAACACCTGCTCACGTAATTACGTGTCTTTTTAAAACATTTACATAACCTTTTTATTTTTATTTATATATCTGTTTAAGTTTTTTTGTCAGTGTACTGGAAGGAATTCCGTTGATTACAACCCTTTCTGCGTGTTCTTTACATTACAATAGTACAACCCTGAATCCGACGGCGCAATACTACTGTTACATAAGGGAGGGAGAAGATGAGGATTTGAGTTGGACCCTTTACTTGAGGGATACTGGTACCCTGGTGATGACGTGTCCATTTTACTAATGAAGAGAAGAAGTTTACGACGATGAGAGAGAGAGAGAAGGAGAGAGAGAGAGAGAGAGAGAGAGAGAGATATTACAAGTGTTAAGAGACGAAAGAACGGGACCCAAGATCCCTTAAACCGTTTGTCTAGTAGTTAGGACGCTAGTTGTGTATTTATGTGTTTATATATAGAAGTTCATACTTGGTTTTGCTGCTCTGGGAGAGTCTTCACATGGGTGGAGCTCTCTTGCTGTTTTCGCCGGAATACACAAGATGAAGACAGATGTTGGGTTTTCAACCTTTTATTCTCCCAGGCATGATCTGCAGATGTCGCCATCGATGGTCTCCACTGTGGGTACCTACCACGTCCCACGTCTGGGGCGCGCATCTCCCCCCTTACTTAGGAGAGAACCATTTTAGACTTCTGCTCGGCTTGGCATTTTCTGAGAGATTCAACGTTTCACCAACCTTGCCACGTAGCATCACATGACATCCGGTTAGATGAAACGTCACTTCCTGCAACGTGGATTAACTACAAAAATATCTCTCTGACCTCCTCCCACCCTCTCCCTCTCTCTCTCGATCTACTATCTAATAGAGACACAGAGAGAGAAGATAGAGAGAGTATGAAAGAGCCAGAGAGAGAGAGAGAGAGAGAGAGAGAGAGAGAGAGAGAGAGAGAGAGAGAGAGAGAGGAGAGATGCTCTTTAACACTATACCGTTCAATACTGTAAAACTGGAACGAAGCTGTTCTGCTTGAAAAGGGCGCCATTTTCTTCTTATTCATATTTATATCGATTCTTTGCTTTAAAACTGAAGTAATTACGTGTTTACTTTTTAATATCCTATTTTGTTGTTTCGGATTATTTTACTAAAGTAAGTAAAGCTTCATTATTTTTCAAAACTGTTTTTTTCCTTTGTTTTTCGATATTTCGTCGATGTTATTTAGTAAGAGTGTTTAGCAGAAAAGCCAGCAAACGACTACTCGAAAACATAAATATACAAGAAATAAATGTTACCATAGTCAATAAAAGTTCAGTTCATGATTTTTTTTTGTTTTGGAATAGTTTTTAATGCTCCTTACTTGAAATAATTTCAGCGAACCGAAATTAACACGAAATTTGAGGCGATAACTACTTAAATGAAATTTTATATAAACTACACATGCCATAATCGAATATTCTTCAAGCAAAAGATAACGGAAAACATTCAAATATGTTTATAAATATTCCTTACGTTGACGGAACTCTCTTAAATTGTAAACACAGAATGCTCACGTGTCCCTCTTTCAAATTGAAAACGGGGCTCTCCATTTCAAAGTCGCTGCCATTTTGAGTTTTTTAAAAACCGGTTCGTGAATTAAAAAAAAAATACAAACTACTTAAAAATACAAACCAATGATCTTTTCTACCATAAAAGTAACTTTTATTGACTATGGTAACATTTATTTTTTGTATATTTATATTATTATATATATAACATTTTATCTTTGTAAGGAAACATCATTTTGTTGGTCACTCTTGGCTACGAATGGAACAAAGTTGATATAAAAAAATATTTTTTCGTGAAAATTATCTTTACATTCATCATATTTTCTTAGGGTAAAATTTTTGAGTATCAGAACCTATCTCTTTACAACCCCCTCCTTTTCATAACCTATCATACTTTCATAAATAACAGTCCATTTTCTGTAGGCTGTTTTTGAACCCAGTTAACGACGGGTACTTCTGCTATTGTATACATAAATATATATATATATATATATATATATACATATACATATATATATATATATATAACCCTTTCTGTTGTTGAAGCATTTTTTCTTTAAATGCTTGTTTAAATCTCTTTTCTTTTTCTACTTGTTGAATTTGCTGCTTTTGCAACGCGAGATTTTGCTCTGCATGGAATTGGAACAAATTCCAACAGTGAATCTTTGAATTTCGTATCAATCATACGAATTCGGTTTACAATTTACGCTTGTATTAAATAAATAATCCTTAGTAAAAAAAAAAAAATCAACAAAGTTTTCTTTCCCAATTATTTTGTTTGAAGAACAACAGTTTAGTAGTCAGTTTGTATCTTAATTAGTTGAACGCTATATTTCTAGTCTTACAAGAAACAATCCAGCGAAATAACATTTGTTTAACATTTTTTTTACTTGCACATGTTTTTACGTAGCAAAAATAAAATCCGTTGCTTTAAATATCCGACAAATTCGTATGGGAAACTTTAGGTGTTTTTTTTTACCCTCTTTGTCTTTTGCAAAAAATGACTTGATTCTTTACGTGTTTGCTAAGCACAAATGACGTACGGGAATAATTATTTTTCACAGTCTGTCTCTTTTTCTCTTGACAAAGTCAAGAGTGTTTTTTTCGAATCCCAGATGTTATCGAAATAACGATAAACTTATACGTTATTTGCTAGTTGGTTTTGGACATTTAACTTTGCAGAAGAAAATTCTTACCGTAGGAAAAATGGCTACTGGCGTAGAAAAAAAATGAACTCTTTTTTCCTTTCTAAAACACTTAGTAGGTGTGTTCAATTATTAAATAATTGACAACATTCGCGTTTTTCGCTGTAGATTTTGGTAGCAAGTTTTTCCCCGTCACCAAATTACTATTGTAGTAATTAATTCGCTGTTAATCCTTGCGTATCCAAATATCTGTTGAAAAGACGAAGGTGTTCTGTTGTGCCGTGGAGCAGCAGTGAAAATAAGAACAAACAAATCGAGGTTCGGTTAAGAAACAAGTGTATTAACAATAATGTACAAACATAAGAAAGCATGTATATCTGCTACACACTCGGTTGAAGTGCAGTCGCATCTCTCTCACCGGTGTTGGAATTACTAGCGCTATTTATAGTGCTTCTCGGTGTAAATTCCTCTGTTCAAGGAAGACCGGTATAACATTGTTCATTTTTGTTTCTACTCTATATCAGATGGTGATGGCGATGTGTTGGTGAGTAGATAAAAAACTACAATCAAACTGTTCATGATATAATGTTTTGATAAAGTCTGATGGAAAGAATATTGAACAATCTATGCCGTGTGTACTAAATAAAATTCGTGCGGGCTTTATACATATATGCATAATATACGTAATTCATCTTGGTTGGGAGAATAAATAATGCCATATTACATACTCATTACCATTGGGTGAGTGTGATTTAAGCACATACAATAAACAGATACAATAAAGAGGTGCAATATACAAATAATATAAACAAATAAATTAACAAATGTATTAAACAGATACGATACAGCTTCATAGACATAAAATAAAATACAATATACAGTAAAAAAAGAAACAGATACAGTCAACTCGGATAAAATAAACAGGTACAATAGATCGATTCAACAAACAAAAACAATAAACAAATACAATAAACGGGTACAATAAACACACACAAAACAAATACGAATACATTAAACAAATCTATAAACGGATACATTAAACTAATATATTATACGGATACAAAAACAAATGTGCTATAAGGGACATAATTACGGATAGCAGCGGATACGAAACGGTGTATAAAAGAGCGTCTTGTATTGTCTTGGAGGCAGTCAAGTGGTATGCACTAGCCCGACCGTCTCGCGGCTTACACTCTCCAAGTGTAGTCAGGATTAACCAAGTTCCCAGGACGAGCGTTCCGCTCACACACGTTAAGTTACCTTTTTCCTTTACCTTCATTTACGCGTATATCAACTTCAAGGCGAGCAGCCATTTTGTATTGTGTATTATTTCGAAGTACGAATAAACTTTTGTTACGCATTCCACTCGGCGTATTTTGTCATGTTATTATATACCGTCAAAACCGGATATGTGAATGTTGCGGAAGTACGAGACACACCAAAAAGACCTGCTAGTTCAGGAATAAGATATGTTACGAATGTGGATTCAAAGGCCACAAGGGAACGTACTGTGACCAGAAGAAAAAAAAAACGAAAGACTGACAAAGTGAATGCGCTTCGCACAAGGAAAGAGAAAAGTTGCGAAAGGCGTAAGTATGTCAGTGTCCACATAAATGGACATCCTGTAACATTACTCCTGGATTGTGGTTCGGACATCAGCATAATAGATGAAGATATCTGGAGAAGGATCGGTCGACCCGAACTAATGGAAACCAGCAAGATGTCGAGGAGTGTGTGCGGCAAAAAGTTGGAATTTAAAGGAGAACCGAAGTGCAACGTGACATTTGATGGTCAGACACGCACGTCCAAAGTGTACGTGGTTCCAGGAAGGAACACAAGTCTGTTTGGAGTGGATTGGTTTGTCCTGTTTAACTTATGGGAACAACCAGTTAATTCTTTTTGTAATGGGTTGAATACAGAGAAAGCGAACCAAGTGGAAGACTTTCTGGACGATGTAAAAGCAGAATTTCCAAGGGTTTTTGCTGAAAGACTTGGACATTGTGTGAAAGTAGAAGCCAAATTTGAAGTGAAGAAAGATGCCACCCCAGTGTTCAAACCTTAAAGAAATGTATCTTTTTCATCGATGGACTCAATCGAGAAGGAGTTGGAAAAGACTTCAACATTTAGAGGTTATTGAAAAAGTTGACCATACGGATTGGGCCAGCCCGACGGTATATGTGAAGAAAAAAAAATAACAACAAAAATCAGGGTCTGTGCGGACTTCTAAACAGGCCTGAATGACTGTTTAAAGGACCACAATTCTCCCCTTCCGTCGGCAGAAGATCTATTCTCAAAACTAAACGAAGGAAAATTTTTTTCCAAGATAGACCTCTCAGACGTGTACTTGCAAATTAAGGTCAATGATGAATGCTCAAAGTACCTGTGCATCAATACCCATATCTACAGATACAGGTATCTTCAAGCTAAAGAGGTTTCCTTTTGGCTTAAAGGTCGCTCCTGCTTTGTTTCAACAGATAATGGATACGATGCTCACAGGGTTGGAATTTGCGATGGCATACCTTGACGATATCTTGATAAAGAGCAGTAATTTGCAAGAGCACAAGAAGCACGTCAGAGAAGTACTTAAGAGAATAGAGGGGTTTGGTTTCAGATTGAGTCCGGAGAAATGCGATTTCTTCATGAAAAGGATCAAATACCTGGGTCAAATAATTGACGAAGATGGACGAAGGCCAGATCCACAACGGACCGAAGCAATTGATAAGATGCCTGCCCCAGACTCAGTATCAAAACTACAGTCATTTCTGGGATTGGTACAATACTATGCGATATACATCCCTAATGTACATAATTTGAGAGCTCCTCTTAACGAGCTACTAAAAAAAGCAGTAGATGGAATTGGACAAAGGAATGTTAATCTGCTTTCCAGAAAATTAAGAAATGTTTACTATCAGATCTGGCATTAGCACATTTCGATCCAGAAAAGGAGATGGTACTAGCAACGGACGCCAGTGATTACGGAGTTGGTGCTGCATTACTCCACAAGTATGAGGGTGGAACAACAAAAGCAATCGCTCACGCGTCAAGAACTTTGATTGCAGCTGAGAAAAGCTACAACCAGACTGAAAAGGAGGCTCTCTCAATAATATTTGGAGTCAAAAAGTTTAACCGTTTTCTCCATGGACGAAACTTCATATTACAGACGGATCATAAACCGCTAATAACGATATTTGGATCGAAGAAAGGCATCCCTACGCATACCGCAAATCGACTACAGCGATGGGCTGTAACTCTCTTAAAATATCAGTTTAAGATGGAGCATGTGTCATCAAAAAAGTTAGGACACGCGGATGCACTGTCACGGTTGATTCCAAAAAGCAATGAAAGTTTCGAAGAGACGGTAATTGCAGCTCTTAAAGATGAAAGCGAATGCTCAAATTTAATATGCAATATGATACGTGAACTCCCGGTAACTCTAGAAGAGATTAAAAAAGAAGCTGCAAAAGACGTTTTTATAAATAAAATGAAAAATCAAGTAGGACGGACGGAAAGAAATAAGATGGCAAGAGAAATGACACCTTTTTCCATCTGTGAAGATGTACTCATGTATGCTGATAGAATCGTAATTCCACAGGTATTACGAAAAAGAATGCTAAAGGAATTTCACACATGTCATCCTGGCATTTCAAGGATGAAATCCCTAATTAGAGGTTACGTGTATTGGCCTGGTATTGATAAAGAGGTGAAAAGCTGTGTCAAAGCGTGCAAAGGATGTCAGTTAGCAGCCCGAGACCCGCCTGTAAAAACGACCCCGTGGCCGAAGACGCACTTGCCCTGGTCACGACTGCATATTAATTATGCCGGACCCCTAAAAGGTTTTTTTTTTACTTAATTGTAGTGGACTCTTTCTCCAAATGGCCGGAGATATTCAAGATTAGACATCCAACAGCAAGGAATACTGTAAGTGCACTTGACGAAATTTTCAGCCGGTTTGTGTACCAAAGACCATAGTGAGTGACAATGGTACAGCATTCATAGGTTACGAATTTAGAGAATTCTGCAACTCACTGGATATACAACACATCACGACGCCTATTTACCATCCTAGGTCGAATGGGTTTGCAGAAAAATCTGTGGACACGTTTAAGCGGGCATTAAGGAGAAACATGAACATTGACACAGATGAGCGGACAATGCAAACATTTCTAGCGATCTACAGAGTAACCCCAAATCCAAACAATGATGTAAATTCATCCCCTGCAGAACGTATATTCGCCAGAAAAATTAGATCCATTTTCGATAGACTTCTACCGGATAAAAAGAAAGTTACCAGAAAAGAAAACTTTAATGTAAAGTGCTATTCCCCAGGAGATAAAGTTTATTTTTAAAATTTTCAGAATGGAAAAAATCATTGGGTGGACAGTATTGTTAAGAAAAGAATTGGGAACATGGTCTATACTATTCAAGGTCCCAGTTTTGTCAGTAAAAGACATGTTAATACAAATCCGTTCCAGAATTTCGGAAAATACAGAGGAAATCCCAATGGAAACGTTGTGCGACACATTCGACATTCCAAAACCGTCGGGTATACATGGACCCATGAATGTATCCCCTGAACATACCGCACGGGCTGGACAGAATTCTTTACCAAAGGAAACTCTGACCAAAAGGAAGAGTACACGTAAAAGGAAAGTCGTCAGGCGTTTAAGTCCTGATCCTAAACGGAAGCGATATTAAAGCTAAAATCGGGAAGATTTCAGCTTCAGAGGATGGTTTTATAAGGGACATAATTACGGATAGCACCGGATACGAAACGGTGTATAAAAGAGCGTCTTGTATTGCCTTGGAGGCAATCAAGTGGTACGCACTAGCCCGACCGTCTCGCGGCTTACACTCTCCAAGTGTAGTCAGGATTAACCAAGCTCCCAGGACGAGCGTTCCGCTCACACACGTTAAGTTACCTTTTTCCTTTACCTTCATTTACATGTATATCAACTTCAAGGCGAGCAGCCATTTTGTATTGTGTATTATTTCGAAGTACGAATAAACCTTTTGTTACGCATTCCACTCGGCGTATTTTGTCATGTTATTATATACCGTCAAAACCGGATATAACAAAATGCAACGAACAAATGCAATAAGCAAATATAATAAACAAGTAAATAAACATATACAATAATCTTATACAATAAATGAACAAATCTAGACTAATACAAAAACAGATACAATAATAAAAAATGAACAAATACAATAAACATCTCTGCTTCAACCTCTGTTCCATCGACCAAATGTTGCATCACTCTGCCTGTGTTACATGATAAGGGCTGTCCCCTGTTCATGTAAGTATAAAAATAGAGAGATTAGTTAAAATGGAAATAAGAGAAAGCAGAAATCGAACCCTGGACATAAGTTTTAAAGAACAATAGGTTTAAATGGAATGTCCAGTAAATTGTTAATTCGGATGAAATAAATAATAAATAAACTATTCAATTGTTAAAAGAATGTGGATAATAAAATATGAGTTAAATAAATTAGATATGTAGGTTAAATTCCTTTGTGGAAACAAACAAGGAAAATAGGTTATTGGGAAATCAATGTCGAAAACGTGCAAAGTCGCGCATGTTGAGACACGTGAATTTTGCTCACGTGGCCGGGATGCATGGAGTTCTCAATATAGCAGGTGGGAGTTAGTTGGTAGGGAGAGTCGGAGAGAGTCGGAGAGAGTCAGAGACAGTCAGTAAGAAAACTCAGAGACAGGCGGACGTCTGAAGCGAGACGTCACTTCAGAAACTAAGATGTGAAACTTTGAGTTCTTAATGAGGAAGTCGACCGGTCGTCAGAAAATAAATTCACCATGTGTTTTGGATAAAGCTTATCTTTGTGTTGTGATTTCTACAAAAAGGTAAATTGTATTGTTATTATATGTCTGTGTATAAAATGTCATTACAACAACATCTCTCTCTCTAAGATACAACATCATATGTAATAAGACAAGAACTCTCACTAAGACACATATCATTACTAATAAGAACTCTCACAAGAAAAAGCATCACTTATAATAGTCTCTCTCTAAGACTCCTTAATGAAACAACTATATAACACCTGTTCTACAAGTATTTTAATGGTGAATGCTTCGACGATCTAGAAGCCCTCGTACCCCCTCAACGTAAATACTCCCGACAAACCCGAAAAACAGCAAACTCCCACATCTACACAGTAGAGATCCTTAGATGTAAGAAAACCTTCTACACTAATAATGTATCCCCAGAACTTACAGATTTTTAACTCCCTACATTGTATCCCTTCAACTTATGTCGCCAATAGTAGCCCCCTACATAAAAGTGGCACTGTGTCTTGTTTGGACTAAAAATGGAATTAAAAAATAGGACAATAAACAAATACAAAAACATGCAATAAATATGGATATGTTTTTATTTTTTTTATTTTTGAAATCGCTACTTTATAACATAAAAATCGATCGAACATTAACTCTTAAATAATATATACTGGATCTGCAAGAATTAAAATATCATATATAAGCGTATTTTACGATCGGATTTTTTCGAGCGTTCGTGCTAAGTTATATAAATACTTTGCAGTTTTAACAAAAGAGCTACAATAATATCAAAGCGTCTCTATTTATGCTGGACATCTATAAAATGTCAACATCAATATATTACATATCTATGAGTCTTCTGTGGAATTTTCACAGGTCCCGCTAGTACAGTATTAATATATGGATATGTAGCAAAACGCTCTAAAACTAATTGTTTTTTTCTACATTTCTTTGTAGAATACGCTATTAAAAATAATATTCTTTTTGCAACGGAGAGGACTTAAAATCTGTGGAGACTAGAAAACACCACCTGTTGTTGCTAATATTCAATCAATGAGTGCGAGAACGTTTAGTTAGTAAACAATACTACCGACGAAAATCAATAATACGAACTTGAGCACACAGTTCTACTTGACTACAGTCTTTCCCTCTTAGAAATATGCAGTCACATAGCTTATCTGAATGGCACCAAGTGCTAAAAATTTACTACAACGTATTGCAAGTGTTCTTATTTCTGTAACATTGAATTAAATATTATTTTTGAATGACGGCAGTAGAACTGGGGAGACTGCATTTATGTAGATGGACATTTTATTTATTGCACAGAAGTATGCTAAAGCTAATGAAACCTGCAAATAGAGACTGCACCGAAGTACACCATGGCAAGTAAGAAAAAATGTATTGTGTAAAAATATTACTGATGATAACTTTGTTATTGGCTTAAAATTAGAAACTTTCAATAAATGAATGCTTATTAAAAGAAATAAAGAAAATATCGCACATGTCCGATCTTTTAGCTTATATGTATATAACTATTGATATTCAATATGTGTATATGCATATATATATATATATATATATATATATATTGGTCAGGCCATGTCATATGCTACTGTCATATGCTATATATATATATATATATATATATATATATATATATATATATATATATATGTATATATATATTGGAGGATACAACACCTATCTTCGACAAATAGAGACTGAAGCGAACTACACCATGACAAGTAAGAAAAAATTCTTTGTCTAGAAATAAAATAAATATCGCACATGTCGTATTTTCTAGCTGTCTTGTTTTGAATATTTATATCTATACCCATATACCTATATATATATATATATATATATATATATATATATATATATGGGGTGAACCAAAAAACGGGCCTCAACTCTAATTAGGCCCCGTTTCTTAGTGTTTTGTCCGAAAGAAATGAAACTTTGGCCATAGACATCATATTAAAACACTAGTTTGACTGTAAAATGCTCAGAAAAACAGTTGAATGTCCTCTGTTTTTTTTTGGGGGGGGTCACCTCGTATATATATATATATATATATATATATATATATATATATATATATATATGTAAATATAATTACCCACTGACAGGTGTTTCGTCGTCTACGACTCATTATATATGCCGCTCCCCATTTAGGGGATACCAAAGGGAAAATTATTCCCAACTCGCATTTAGGTAAAAATGACCTTTCGTATAAATAATTGCATTCGTTCAAAGAGTATCGCTAACAAAAACAAATAAAAACACCGATATACATATATATATACATATATATATATATATATATATATATATATATATATATATATAATTTAAAGGAGATGAGAACAATAGTCTAAAGAGCAGAGTGTATTTTAATGTAATAGTGAAATTACTAGTTTAATTAAAATACAGGAAAGAAAAAGTGCTCGTTCTAATTTAGATATATAATAAGCTCAATAGGTAAATATCAATCACATTACTATATATATATATATATATATATATATATATATATATATATATATATATATATATATATGTGTGTGTGTGTGTGTGTGTGTGTGTAAATTAAATAAGAAAAGACGAGGAAAAAGTTACGCAGAATCTCATTAAGCTATCAGGAAAATAAAGACGAAAATAAGAAGAACATAGTAAAAGGACATTTTAGGTAATAACATTTCAAAGCTAAATGCTTCTCATCAGAGGAGGAGAAAGCCGGCATTATAACAATATAAGTGTCGTACATACGAATAAAACCGGCTTCAGAATATGTCCGTTTGAAATGAAAATTAGAAAAAAAAACATATATAAAAATAGGGATTCTTAAAAGAGATGATAATAAAAATTGAAAAGCTGTGGTATGGGGAAGTGGTAGAAACTGAAAAAGAAGAGAAAGATAAAAAAATGAATAAAATATAAAAATACATGTACGAAAAAAAAAAAAAACAAGGAAAAAAATAAAGTAGAAACTTGAATGGAATGTCACAAGTCTCCAACGAATAGTCCTGCCAAAATGCTTGGAATTGTAATCTAAGTCACATGGCAGTAGTCCAATAAATATCGGTTCGAAAATAAACTCTAATGTAAAAAAAAAAAAATCCGGCCCAGCAAACCTGACAAGAACATCAAATGTCTGTAATCGAACAGGAATCGTATCAAGGTTGACCTGCAATGTAAAATTTCAAGGCAAAACAATCCTCAAACGCATTGTACATGACAGCATTTCATCTGAAAATTTCCCGGAAATAAAAGTACATACATTGTAACCGGATGAAGCAACCCGCAAAAAGAAAACCTCGGATTATAGTAATCGATCTAAAGAAGCTTCCAGATGTGAAGTACAATTTTAAGAACAGTGATTATCAGAAAAGAATAGAATATTACATTCAAATTAAATAAAATAAGTTCAATATAAATAAATAAAGGCAGGATAACAGTGCCACACACACACACACACACACACATATATATATATATATATATATATATATATATATATATATATATATATATATATGTATTGATCGATATTTGCCCCCGTTCAGCCTCAAAAGACAATGAAGGGTAGCTGCGGGTAACTGTGAAGCAAGAGTTGCGCAATCACCAACCGCGCCTCTCCCGACACGGCATTGCTTGGATCTATTTTCAAGGAGACGCCAAAAACCGACCGGGAACAATGCCGAACTAAACGAAGGACACATGTAGTACCTGGAATTTCCAAATGGTCACCATTTTAGTAATGACAAGGCTCGATGTTGCACAACTTCTGTGATCTGACAGGAACACCGTCAATGCATTCATTGGGATGTTAAATTAACACCCCAAGGAATGCATTGACGATGATATTTACGAATTTTAAAGGCTGACCATTAAAAGATACATCTACCTTACTTAAAAAATGCTAGTTTTATTTTTGGTGTCTTTAAACCCCCCCCCCCAATATTTTGCTGAATAGGAGACTTTGTTTCAAAAAACCAAATGATAAAATTATTGTCCAAGACTCTCAATAAAAAAAATCGTTTCCGAAACGATCGTACAATTTATCGATTTTGTTTGTTCTTCCTCGTGAAACCGATTTTTAATCTTAATTATAAATTATCAATCATCTTACTCAATATTCAAATAGCTCTAGGATATATATGCCTATCGAGCTTATAAATTTACATTACAACGAGCACTGTTTTCTTTCATTTTAATTTTAATAATGAATTTACTAATACATTAAAATAAACTTTGCTCTTTAGACTGTTGTTCTAATTGCCTTAATATATATATATATATATATATATATATATATATATATATATATATAAGGCTGAATGTATGTGTGTGTGTATGTGCATGTGTGTGTGTCTGGTCAGGTATAGGCTCCTATATGGTTGTCTATTTAAAAAAAAAACTGATTACATATAATGATAGAAGATGTATCGAGGCACAGGAATGTGTATGTTTGATCTGGCAGAACAGTGGTTCATTAAAATTATGGGGTCTTCGTTCGCGCCTGGTCCACAAAGTATGGATATAAAAAAATTAAAAATTAAAAAAAAAAGGTTTACAAGTGTTTTTGATATAGATGTACGTAAGCATACTTTGATAAGTATTTTTGAACTTAAATAGGGATGGTATAATAAAATTGTAGGGCTTGCGTTCGCGTCTGGCCTCCATAGAATGAAAATAGGCACACACTTTAATAAAGACTTTTCATATCTATCTGCGTAAGTATACTTTGATAATTATGTTTCAATTTGTAGAAATATGGCATAATAAAATTATGGGGTGTTCGTTCGCACCTGACCTCCATAGAATGGAAATATGTCACAAAGTTTAACAAGGTTATTTAATATAGATCCACAGAATATTGTGATAAGTGTTTCAGTGTGAACAGGTAGGGTATAATAAATTATGGGGGTTATCTATTTTATTTTTACTTTCATCATATTTTACTTTGGTTTTGATACCCCCAAATTCAACCCAAATTTACAACCCTTCCTTTTCATAACCTATCATTCTTTGATAAATCAGAGTCCATTTTCTGTAGGCTGTTTTTGAACCCAGTCAACGACGGGTACTTTTGCTAGTATATATATATATATATATATATATATATATATATATATATATATGCACGTATATATACACATGTATGTATTTATGTATTATAAGGGAATTGAATGTCACTTTCACTGGTTTTGCTCTAATATCTACTCCTATCTTCACTCTTTACACCAGATTCTTTCTTGATAATTTTAATTTTCTTTTAATATCTTTCCTTATATAAATTTTTCCTTCTTACTACCTAACAGAATAGCTTTTAATTTTGTCCTTCATACTATCTAATAGAATGGCGTCTTACTATCTAATACAATAACTTTGAAATCAATTTATTTCGTCTACTTTCGTTGCTTAAGGAAATATCGTTCGATCCTTCTTAACGCTAGTTGTTTATATGTTCTGTAAACGTTCGCAGTGAGAAACAATTGGTCGCATGCTTTCTATTCCCAAACGAGAACAGCTGTGTTCACACGTAAGTATATATTTGGCAGTCGAAAAATAACGCATTTTTAATTGTGAAAAAACAAACAAACAAACAAACAAACAAACCATGAGTATTATTGCAGTATTTCATTTTTATTTAATACATATTTATAAACAAACATTAGTCTATATTTTTACTATTGTATAAAATTCACTTCACGCGCGCGCGCGCGTGTGCGCGCGCACGCGTGTGAGTTCCTTCCTCAGTTCCGAAACGGCTGAGCCTATCTTTTGCAAATTTAACATCAAAGTAATTTATATGTCTGGCAGTGTTCTTAGATATGCTTTGTACAGAAATTCACCCGATAAGTGTTGGAAATCTGATCTTTAAAATAGTCGTTCTTCTCTTCTAGATAAAGAAGAAAACTTTTTTTTTTTTTTTACAGCGAAATAGTTTACGTTGCACCGGAAATAATTTTATTATATCTCGTGTAAGGTAAAGTATTTCCCATGTAAAAATACTTCGTTTTTATCTATAAGACAAAGAAAGTATTTTTGAAAGATCGTCATGCCTAAATATCAGCTGACGTGATTTTGTAAACAAACACAGACGTAATTTGATGAACGACATTATATTTATTATTATTATTACTTTTTGCAAATTAGACCATTGGGCAAATTATTGCTCGTAATTTATAATAATCAATAGAGGATTTATTCTATAATAATACATACGCAATCTGCATATATTAAACTATCATGAATAAACGTATTGTACGACAAGGCAACGACAGACGGCTAGCTCGTACAAAATAACGTGTACATTATTATGTGTAGAAAATTCCGCTATCAACAAAATGAAAATTGTCTGAAACTGTAAAAGGAATTATTCGAGTGTATTCTGCAGATGATATATCGTTAACACAAAAGATTTTTTTTATTTCCTTTTTCTGGGAAACGTTTATACTATTTATAAAAGTATTATAAGTGTATATATACACATATATAATTCATCAGTGCAGGAAGTGAGAAATTCTACTGATCGCAAGATTTGACCCTAACTCCAAAGTCACCTGATAATCAATGAATCTTTCATGTTCCCAGATCATTATTGTTATCGAAATCGGTGAAATCGCCCATTTTTTCAATGAAATCAACTGAATGTTTGCTCGTGTTGAGGACCAATAGCGGTGTAGGTCAGCAATTGATCTCTGACCTCATCGAAACTGTTGGTCGTGATCGTCTATCCTCCGGGAGGCCTTCACATGGATTCTTAGCGTCTCAGCTCCGTATCGATTCTGCTGAAAATTAAATAGCTTCGCATGCACGCTAGGAAAAGAAGACAGACCGAGGAATTCTAACCACGAAAAAAGTAAATTTCATGAAAGTTACAAGTTTTTACATATATACAACCTTCAATTCGATTACACCAGAAAACATCAAGATTCTCCCAAAATCTTATTCTTTGTTCTCACGATGGCGGTGGTAGCGACGGCCGGGGTAGTTGGTTAGCTTCTCTCTCACGGAGGTCTGGATTAATCTGCTTAATTTGGCCTGGGTATTTTCTTTAATACTAAGGTAACGGGGTTAATCTTGCGATCTATCAAACCAATCAGGGTCCGACACGTTTTCTGGGGAATCCCTAGATCCATTTTGCGTGTGTGCATTTCTGCCAGTCCTGCGACAACCTCTGTATCTGGGATCAAAACTAGATTCGTCTCACACGCCACGAAAGGTGACCCCTTGTCACATCTGAGCAGGTGTCCCTTGGGCCAACAAGAACATGATCTCGTTTTACATTATTCTGAAATGTCCTGTCATTGTTTTAAGCAATAAAATAGCTGGGTGTTTTTACAAGCACAATAAACTCGTCCCTTTTTTGATAGGTCACTAGCCGTTGTCTGGGATTCAATCAACGTTTAATCTACAATCTCAGCATATTTACCCGGCCTTTCTCAGGGGTTTAGGGGATTTTAACTTCCCCAATTGGGAGCAGTATCGCTTATCTTCGCAATCACTTAGTATCCAACACACAGTAGAGAACCCACTGTTGATATAAGAAAATTATTATTATTTTTTTTTTATAAATAATGGCTTTAATCTTGAATGCACCCCCGTCATATCAAAGAACCTACAATCGGCTTGCGTGGTTATAAAACTTCTCAAATGCACTTGTAATGGTAGGCTATGTAAAGTGTTAAAATCACCTGTTCCATCTTTCATCGCATTATTTCGATTATGAATAATCGATACTTATCGAAAACATCCCAATAAAAAACCTCTCTTAGAATAAAACCAGAGACAGAATTTTCCTTCACGTGAAATTTCATAAAAATCGGCCTAGCTATTTCTGAGTCCATAGGGAACGAACACACACACACACGAACTTACAAAGTTAATTTAATATAATACTAGCAGGCCGCCCGGCGTTGCCAGGTCGTAAAATACGAATCAATATTATATTTTAATTCATACAGAAACTGAGACATGTTCATGCGATTATTACGTTTTTTCTTTTAACAATTCACGTATTGCAAGTAGAAAACAAAGTACTCGAACTGAGATTGAAATCAAGACCTAAAGACAGTGAGTCAGGTTCGACAGCTTAACATGATCTTTAAAACGTGCTTTAAACCTATTTATTCTTAACATAAAGAATCCGATTTACGAATGCTTATTCGTGAAAAAGTTGGCAAACAGATAAAAATCCGATGAGATCTACATACTAATTTTCTACATGTCTGATTATACTATATAATAATTTTCTCTGCAGATAAAAATATTCGCTGAGTATACATGGTTGAGAATTGTCCTAATGGACATTTTCACTTAAGTGTATAAATTATATATATATATATATATATATATATATATATATATATATATATATATATATATATATATGGTCCGACCACTCTAATCTTCCTCTAAGCGACCAACTCACACCACAAGACAAAATGCAATTCTTTTTTCAACAAGATAGCGATACATACCACACGTCTCACAGATCACTGACACGAGTTCATGATACGTGTACGGAAGAGAGAACGATAAACAAAAGATTATGGCCACCACGTTCCCCGGACTTGTCATCATGTGGTTTTTGTCTTTGGGGACTTTACAACAAAAAGTTTATGCAAATAATCCTCACATTCTAGACCAACTAAAGAAGAACATTACCAACGCTATCAGGAGAATCACCAGAGAAGAGCTACAGGCAGTATCTGCAATCGTTGTTAAACGTGTACAGAAATGCATAGATGTCAACGGGGAGCACTCTCCAGCATCTTTTATAACACTAAAGGCAATTTAAACAATAAAAGAATGTTCCTCCTCTCTACTACATTTTCGAGGCTACTTTGAGGTGAGCCACCCTGTTATACATATATGTGTGTTTATATAAAAACAAGCAAGTTTCCATCACACACAACACACACACACGCACACACACACACACACACGCACACACACACCATATATATATATGTATATATATATATATATATATATATATATTAAGTTTTCTCCAATTATTTCAACAAACTAACGAGAAAGTATAACTTATAGTCCGATGGTCTTACCAATTTGTGTACCAATGTAATTTTCGATTTGTCACTAAGGATAACTTTGCTCTCATATCTTTTACGGTTTCCTCCTGATTATACAGGAATCGATAACGATAACTAGTCCTAATATGGTAAGACTTCCTAGAAATAATCAATAACGGCTCAGATTTAACTTCTTTGGTTTATAGTGAATAGACAATTCTTGGTATAATGGAGCTCCTGTATTTATGTATCACTAGCCCCCCCCAAAAAAAAACACGGGTACTCTGATATGAAAGAAACAATGCGATAAATAACAAAGGTAAATTAAGTGACCGATTCCCAGGTATTATCAATATTCCTAATTGGGAAGCGTTCCACGATTAATGCCTCTTATTTTTTATTCCGCCCGAAAGGATCAGAGGGAATGGCAAATTGCATTGTTATGTTGATCAAACTTATGCATCTATGAGAGTTTTATATTTCTGTTTCCTATAAGACAGTGTAAGACACTAAGAAAACATCCCTCTGTTATGGACGTGTGACAGAATCAGACATCCGCCATTGAATTTCTGTCAAAAGTGCATTACAAGTAGTGGCTACTATGTAAAAAAAAAGATATGGGCCACATATGGTCGCTCGTTTTAAAGGTAACAGTCCCATCTTCATAGCTCTTCAACACTTAGGTGAAAAAATAGGAGGCTTTACTTTTGGAACAACCCTCGTACAAGATGATCGGGATAAATTTAAGAGTGTTTCGAAAGAAAGATGAACTTACATTTTTCTCCATTATTGATGTACTAGCTGGCAGCTCGACGTTGCCCGGTTGTACAACACGTTTAGACATGTTATTTTAATTTATTACGATAGCGTATGTATTATTATAGAATCAATCCCCTATTGATTATTATATATTACGAGGTATAATTTGCCCGGTAGACTGATTCGCAAGAAAATGTTTTTTTAATTAAATAAAAAAATGAATATGTCGTTCATTAAATTCTGTCTGTGTTTGATATTTGGGCTTGACGATGAATGCCCTGGAAAAGTCACTTCTGGTTAATGTTTATTTTAAAATATGCAAACGAAGAAATGATTTGCGGAGATTTTAAAGGGCACCTCTTCTGTTATCGTAAATTGAACTCATTAATAAAAGAAAAAATAAATAAACTGGTGAGCTACAACCGGTCTTTAACAGACGATCCATCGTCAAATGCTCTACCACTAAGCTATATCCCAAAATTATCATGGATCTGACATTTTTTTTAAGAGGAAATGATTTGCTAAGATTTTATTATTTCTCCTGACTAGTGTAACGTACAATATTCCCATGTAAAAATATTTTTATCTATAAGAGAGAAAAGCTATTCTAAAGCTTGGACTTTTTCGATTTTCGAAAATAATTTGCTGAGATTTAATCTCCATTGGCCGGTGTAACGTAAAATATTCCCTTGTAAAAATATTTTTTATCAGTAAGACAGAAACGCTATATTTAACGAACGAGATCCGGGATGCGCCGCTGGACAGGATGAAGGAGTTTTACTCCTAAATGTATATCTAAAAAATAAAAAACTTATTTATTTCAATAATGGTAATTTGGCTTCAAGCGTATTTTATATGCATTTCATTTTAAAATTCAAATTCAGTCAACGCTTCTAACAGGGAAAAACCATCCCGATGTTCAAATCGCGTAGCCAGACGCATTCTTACACCATTTCAAAAACAATTCAGCAGGTAATATGATACGGGCACTTCATCTTCAGATTTTGATCCAGTCATGCTTGATGCTGTATTTCTCACAACTATTATCTTAAAATAAGTCTGCCTGTGTGTCTATGTTTGTGTGTTCGTTCCCTATGGAGTAAAAAAAATTGATGAGCAGATTTTTATGAGATTTTACACGAAGGGACTTCCTGTGCCTGGCGGTGTTCTAGGACAGGTTTTGTATCGGAATGTATTCGATAAGTATCGATGATCGAAATAATCCGATGAAAGAAGCAACAACCTATCATAACTATTGCATTTGAGAAGTTTGAGTACCACCCACTCTTAAAGGCTTGACATATAAAACCAAGTTCTTTGATATGACATGGACGCGTTCGAAATGAATGTTTTAATTGAAGTATGATACTTGATGTCTGGGCTTTTAAAACTTTAATTCAAACCATTATATATATAAACATAAATTTATAAAATAAACAGAATATTCTCTACAGTGCAATGAAGACTACAACGTATTCTAGCAAGAGCAAGCAATCAATCGATTTGATTAAAAACTAGGGATTTTACCGATTTCTATGATAATAAAATATAGGAGAGTGAAACATATATATATATATATATATATATATGTATATATGTATAAATAATAAACATGAATATACATAAACTATCACACATATATGTATGTATATATATGTATATATATGTGCATATATGTATGTACATATATATATATATTTATATATAAACTAACATAAAAATACTAACCTAGTTTTAAAACAGATCAAGAAACTAAATAGAGCACACACAAAGGAACAGGTCAACCAGAGGCCAAATAGGCCTTTGTCCGATAAATACATGCTCATTGGCTGACAGGAAGGGCGCGGTGGATACTGATTGGCTAACTAAAATCTCAATAGAAGAGGAGCATATAAAACAGAATTCGCGCATAAGCCTGAAGAGTCCTAGAGTGGATGAAACGCGGAATATTCTGTGTAGCTTAATCGCTATATATATTTTATAAATTACTATTATATATATATATATATATATATATATATATATATATATACAATTAAATTAAGCTATAGCTGTAGCGAAAAGTTTGAGAAAACACTAAAGAAACATAACATGAAGATACTAAATAGCACATATGAGTCAAATAAAAATAGCAATACAAAATCCTGTAACTGTAGAAATAAACAAGAATGCCCATTGAATAGAACTTGCTTAGTGGCATCAGTGGTTTACAATGCAAAAATCTCCACGAAGGAACACCCAAATAATTGTAAATATTATATCGGTATGGCTGGAAATACATTCAAGGAACGCTTTAGAGGCTACAAAAGTTCATTTGACCCCCCCGTAAAGTTACTACATCCCTATCAGCTCATTATAAAGAACTCATTGAACAAGAAACCTAACACCAACTATAAAATGGAATATTCTAAAAAAAGCCAAACCATGTTCATCACTTAGCTCCCCATGTCACCTCTGCCTTTCCGAAAAAGTATTTATCGTACGATTTAAAGACAGGGATAAGTTACTCAACAAAAGATTAGAAACTTCTATAAACTGCAAACATTACAAAGAACATCTTCTTAGTAATCCCAATATTACCCCTTAACTTTACCCCATCCAGAGAAAAAAATCTGTAGAATTGTAAGTACACACGTCCACTATATGTTTTCCTCAAGCATTAACATGTATGCATGTTTGTGATTTATGTTGAATTTTATATGTGTATGAATCTATGTTGCTATACATCTGAACCTGTATTTATGCCCGTATGCGCGTCGTACAGATGTTTGTACACCCAAATTCTTATGCCTGTTCAAATAGTTGTATATCGATTCGTATGTATGTTTGCTTACTAATGTCTGACCGTTCGGTGTAACTTTCTCGGTCTTAATATATGTATACTCACCTCCCTGGGGCTGCTCCAAAAACATACCTAATGCACTCACCTTAATTAACTAAACTTACCACCAAAAATTAAAAAAACACAAATTACATAACACCCTCTATAAACTAACCACCCAAATTCGAGGTTTTCAACAAACACTGCTAAATTTTCCCTTTTTAGCACCAAATATACGAATTTAGAATTTCCCTTACAGGCTTATCAACCCTATCACCAACATATAAAAAAAAATAATAAATAAATAAATAACATAATTTAAGTTCCTAAAATAAAACACTATATAACTGCGAATGTATGGATTTATAGTATCTATTACTCGTTTTTGTGTTACTCTTTCATGTATGTATACGTGCATAAAGAAACCAAATAAAAAAGAGACAATATTGCCACCATTCAATAAGCTTTAACGTCAAAGTATAGACATATAGACTAAACATCCAACTTGTTAGTAGTAGAAACTATTCAAAGCTAAACTTCAAAACAATAAACATAAATTATAAGAATAAAAATAAATAAATAAACAAACAAATAAATAAAATAAAAAATTAAAAAAAAAACTCAACTAAAAGATATCAAATCCCTATCAAGTGACCAGTTGCCCCAATTTAGTTACATCTTACGATAAGCTAAAACACCCCTAAATGACCTGAAATTTGATCCACAACATCGGCTTCCATCGGTAGCTATAACAACTGTGCTAGTCCAGCCTCTACTTCTCCCCTCTATCCCCAACCGTCTTCACACCCCACTACTGTATTACTATATTACCCCCTCTCCCTCCTTACTAATTCCTTAACCTTAAACTACCCCTTCTCTTAACAGAAACCGAATCTTCAGAATTAACATATTCTCATTAGAACTCAAATTTCATCCATCGCCATTGATGGCGAATTCTCTTTCTTTAAAATTCGAAAAGGTGTTAAACCTTTTCAGTTTTTGTACCTTACTTTTTCTTGCTTGATGATATTTAATATGATTGAAACGGTCTGCACATCGTAGCAAGATATGACTGCATTTACATAAAAAAATAAAAAATATATATATAACTTACTCTCTTACGATTGAGCACTAACCGACGTTTGTTGAAATTCAATTATTTTCAATTTTGTGGTACCTTCCCACCGATTATACATATATATATATATATATATATATATATATATATATATATATATATATATGTATGTATATATATACATATGTATATATATATATATTTTAATATATATATTTATATATATTTATATATATATATTTATATATACATTTATATATACATTTATACATATATATTTATATATACATTTATACATATATATTTATATATACATTTATACATATATATTTATATATACATTTATATATATATATATTTATATATATGCATTTATATATATATATATATATATATGTATATATATATATATATATATATATATATATATATATATACAGTCCTGGTCAAAATCATAAGACTACTTAAGAAAGTAAGGGTTTACGCATATTATCGAATTTTTAATCAAACAAATGGTTGAAACCATTGCCAAAAGGGAAAATATGATGGAAAAAAAATGAAATCTGCTTCATTCGAAACCTTAACCCTGATCTACTAGTTATTTTTTTAAAAAACAAACATTTTCACCTGGTCAAAATGATAATACCACTGAAAATTTATCTAACAAAAGGCAATTATAAATTACTAAAAAGGGTCTCAGTATTTAGTATAGCCTCCATTATTACGAATTACTTCAAAAATTCTCTTCGGCATGCTTGCGACTAAGTTTTTTTTATCAGTTGCGAAGGAATTTTATCCCATGTACTGAAAACTGAATCAGAAAGTTCCTTTATCGAATCATACTGGGTTCCATCTTTGAACACTTCTTTTGCCATCCATCCCCAAAGATTTTCAATGGGATTGAGGTCCGGAGAACATGCTGGATGATCTAACAATTCTTTATTATTTGAAGAAAAGTATTCTCGTGCTTGTCGAAAAGTGTGTATCGCAGCATGGTCTCGCTGGAAAATCCAATTTCTTCCACACAGACGTGGACCTTCAGTCCTGATAGAAGCATTTTCAAGCATTGAAATGTACTTCAATGATGTTTGTCGGCCTTTCACTACTTGCAACTTCAGGGTCCCAGCTGATGACAAAGCACCCCAGATCATTAAAGACCCTCCTCCACTATGCCGAGTTGAAAAAGTCTCTTTGGGAAAATTTTTATAATGCCAGTAGTGTTGAAATCCATCTGGACCATCTAGATTAAACCTTTTCTCATCGGAGACAATTACATTTTCCCACTTCTCTTTATCCCAAGTGTGGTATTTGGCGGCATATTTAAGTCGCTTAGTTTTGTGCTGTTCAAGAAGACGTGGTTTCTGCAGTCGCTTTAAATGATTGAAACCCTTAATTTTCAGATGCCTTCTGATAGTTTTAGGACTACATTCTGCTACTGTTTGGCTTTTCAATCGACTTGAGCTCATACTGGAGTTCTTTTTTTAAACTTCCTCTGATACGGCGATCCAGTGATGGGGTTATTTTTTTTTTTCGTCCTGGACTCTTTTTGAGCCCATATTTATCTGGATTTCTTGAAAAATTTGTGATGACCATTTTGCTACGATTCACTTCGTTTGCAATGGATATATGGGAGAGTCCACCCCTATTAAGCTCAAATATCTTTCCTCTCTCAAACTCTTATAATGGTTTCCCTTTTGCTATTTATAATTTAGTAAGATGTTTTTATCCACTAACAAGTTGCCTTTAGTAACATAGAAAGCTTTTCGCATTCATTTTTTCAAAACTAGCCGATTTTATTAAAGTGGTCTTATCATTTTGACCAGGTGAAAATGTTTTTTTAAATAATTATTAGATCAAGGTTAAGGTTTCGAATGAAGCAGATTTCATTCTTTCCCATCATATTTTCCCTTTTGGCAATGGTTTCAACCATTTGTTTGATTAAAAATTTCATAATATGCGTAAACCCTTACTTTCTTAAGTAGTCTTATAATTTTGACCAGGACTATATATATATATATATATATATATATAAGGTAAAATTAAAAGCCAAGAACAATGCGAGATTTTTTTTTTTTATATAGAGTAAAATTAAATGCAAACAAAAGAAATAAAGTTCTTTTTTTGTTGTTTGTTTTTTCTTTTTCACACAAATTTTAACTCTAAACAACAGTAATTTTTTTTTTTCTGTTGTATTCAATGGTGATATTGAGATTTATATCACCATTGAATACAACAGAAAAAAAAATTACTGTTGTTTAGAGTTAAAATTTGTGTGAAAAAGAAAAAACAAACAACAAAAAAAGAACTTTATTTCTTTTGTTTGCATTTAATTTTACTCTATAAAAAAAAAAAAAAACTCGCATTGTTCTTGGCTTTTAATTTTACCTTATAATTTTCTTCAACAATGCTTCAAGCAAACTACAACCTACTTATATATATATATATATATATATATATATATATATGTTACATTTTATAGCTTTGTTGACTCATTAAAATTAATTTTCTCATTTTAACTTTAAGTCTATATAAGCTGAATACGTGCACAGGCTTTTGTCGAGTCACAATTTTACGTTGCATGTATTTATATTTGTTATTTTTATATTTAAATATGCGTAGATTGCATATTTCAAGATAGATTCGAAATGTCGGTCGTCGCGATAATAAAAATATATGAAATGAATTCTCGATGTCTTATCTGCATATCTGGGATTCACGGCCGTTTTTCTCACTTAGATAAAAAAATAACAAACTTCAATGACGTCAATGCTTGTAATAATCTACGCGATCATCGCGTTCTGCATTTGTGCGTCGACAATGTAGGTTGGCATCTGGTGTTTATGCCCTACAGGCGAAGTTCTGTTATTGTAACAGAGCGCGGATGCGCGTATTGCAGCTGTATGCAAATGGCGGAGCCTGACATCACGGCAAGGAAAAAAGAAAAAAAAAAAGATTATAAGGAGAAGAAAACAAAACGTATGCGCAGACCGATGAAAAAAAAAACGTATGCGCAGACCGATGGTCACATTAGAGTGAAGATAAAGAGATTAACCTGTTACACAGGTGGAAATAAATGTTCGCTGTTTGAGCGTATATATATGAATCGAGTTATTCATTGTCTTCTGTTTAGCGACATGTTAACATTTTAAGGATTACATTACATTATAAACAGGAACAACGTAAACGAGTGAAGGGTATACAGAGAGGGAAATACAGAAAGAATGATACGGAGATATAAAGTGAGAAACAGCAAGCGATACAGAGAAAGATGGAGAAAGAGTGAGAGAGAGAGAGAGTGAGAGAGAGAGAATAGCTGAGAGGAGAAAGGCATAAAAAAGAGAGATACTTAATTCATTCTTTGCTTTTTATGCCATGATTGGATACGTTTTTATTCTCGTATACGAGGTACCTTAAATCAGTTTCCAGGCTCTTTTCGTATGAGCACCTTCATAAAAATTATTCATTTCAAATTATAGCCCCCCTCGAATTAATCTCCTCCGGCTGCAATGCACTTATGGTACCGCCCCAACAACTTCTGGTTAGACCCATGGAAGTCTCTTCTTGTGAGCGTATCAATGACCCACCCTAAGTACAAACTCTTTCATCTCCTTAATTGTCTCATAACGACAACCCCCAAGGTTTCTTTGAACTTATGGAATAACCAACAGTCACAGTGAGCAAGGTCTGGACTGCGGATTCTGAATGGATGAGCTCGACCATCTCCCTGCTCTCATAACTTCTTTTTTTTCTGATTTTCTCTGAGCATCCTTGGGACAACTTCAGTTCCTCGCAAATAATTTTGTGTATGTTCCAACGCTGACATCAATCTGTGCACTGGCCTCTATAAGCACACGACGGTCTTTATCTATGAAATTCTGTATTTGGCCAATCAACTCTGGGCTTCTGACTTCCTTACTCCTCCACACCTCTCCTCATCCCTCTTAGACTCCCTGCCCTCTTTGAACCTCTTCTGCCACTCTAACTAGAGCTCGAAGCAGCGAGAAGTCTTAAGCATTTCATACGTTTCTGTGATATTTTTCCAAGTTTAAAACAATTTTATTGCATATCTTTCTTATAAAGTATCCTCATGTTCATATTTCATTTTTGAAATTCACCAGCTGTGAAAATAAGGCTTTATTAAGGCGTATTCCAAGTTGTGCTGTAACTGTCCATTTGAACCTGAAATCATAAAAACAAGTCAGTCATTTATAAGATCTATAGAAGTTACATGCTGCCTTTTTAAAGAGTCTACGACAATTTTAAATGTCTGTACAGAAATCCATGACTCGATTGGTGGACTCCACATGACAATGTAAAGATGTAACAAAACGTGGGCGCGTGTATGACATCTTTATGCAAATTACCGAGTCGTGTGCCGAGTGATGTCACGGTAAGACAAGAGAAAAGATGATAAAAAGAACGTGTACTCAATCAGATCATGAGAATGCGATCACGTTAAGGACGTGGGTGAAGTCACGCGTGGTCAGAGAACGACGAATAAAGGTCTTTTCGTAAACCTAAAACAGCGAGTTGAAGTTGTTTCCTATTCGTCCTGGTTTTCTTTTACGATGTAGCCTACAACGTGTTGGGGTTACATGATAATAGGGGTGTAAACATGTACTATGTTACAAAGTTAGCGCAAGTATTATGTTTGGCTTACGTTTCCATATTGTAAAAAAATATTCTATGTGAGATAATCAAGATCATATAAAACAACTGGGAAGATAAAAAGTAAACACATTTTTACTTTAACAGTTATGAACACCCTCAGCAGGTGGCTGGGACTCTTATTTTTGATTTTAGAATGGTGCTGTGTTTTTAGAAAACCGCATAACCCAGCTTGATTCTGTGCTTCAATGTCGTCTCCTGATCAGTGGAGAAAGTCGGTTTTGTAACGCCTCCCTCGATCAGGTGGCTGGGACTCTTATTTTACTGGATCTCGGTACGTGTCGTCTAGGCTCCTCGGAGGTTGTTACATAATCTGGTATACTGAAAGCGAATATTGAAGCGGCAGGCAGGAAGAAAGACAACGATTGTAGTCTATCTACAAAAGCTTAATTCTCATAAAATTATGTACAAATGTTTTTACAATTCTCATTCAGATTTTGTAAGTTCTTTTCAAAGTCTCAACTCTCTTCACAGACAGCGACCGACGGATGGATGAGGTGGGGAGGGGCCACGTCTCTTCTCTACTCTGATCTGAAACTCTCTCTGGCTCAACTCTTCTCGCTCTTCTCATTAATTTTCGCACGACAGTTGTATATATAGTAAGGTAAGTGGATGGGGTTGGAAATTCTCCCCAGCCAATAAGATTTCGCCACGAAATCTCCACGAAATCCTAAGCCCCAGAGTTTTGCGTGGGTACAATTCCCACACTGAAATCTAAGTATGATTTTCAAGGACAGATGTCAATTCTGACATCCGACACTGGGTTCATTTTAAGGCCCGACAAGTTTCTAAGTGAAATTTCCTGTTATCAACTTTTAGCCGTAAAAATATATTTCTCTGGTTTTCAAACAATATCTATTTTGACATGAAATAAAATATGTATATTTATCTTCGCTATCTTAAATCCTTGGGTTATCTGGCGTCACCCGGGAATACAAAGCTACCTCAGCGTAATTCTAACGCTCCTTAATGGGGGATTACGTTACAGTTTACACCCTAAATAAATGAATTGCGTGACCTGTTGTATCGGATTAGTGTGAATACACATATTTAGGCTAAACTCTGATTTAGCTTTAGACATACATTCTATTTTTTCTAGGTTTATTTCTAATCCTATCTCCGTTGCATTTTTTTGCTCATGATTTTACAAACACTTGAAATTTATGTGAGCATTCATAAACTAGCCAATCGAATTGGGCTGTTTCAAAATCACATAATGCGTTTGATTACAGGACATCGTATGATTGAAAAAACAAACAAAATATCCACCCTCCGTCAAACTGCTTCCCTACTTGATAAAATAAAAAATAAAACCCTTAAAATCTTTGGCCATATAAAACGATCAACCACTGGCCTGTCAAAGCTATGCATTGAGGGTATATTAGAATACAAAAGAAACAGAGAAAAGCCAAGAAAAATGTGGAGAGAAAATGTTTTTATTAGACATCTCTGAACAGTTGGGCGTCCATCAACGAACTGGATCGGAAGAAATGGCGAAAAGTAAGATGCGATTCATGATGACAAAACATTTCCTGAATTATGTCAAGAAAACGTTGATAAGAAAAACAACTGACAAACGTTGACAAAGCATAAATGTGGAATAGTGTTTACAGTTATCAACCATGTACATATCCATCTATCAAATTTTGAAAAAAAAAACCCATAAAACAAAACAAAAAACAAAAGAAAACAAACAACAAAAAAAAGCGAAAGTTGAAATGCTGTCTAAATGTAAACCTTTATCCAAATTTTAACGTTCATCACAAGAGCCAGGGTCGTATATGTGCGGGACTTATTAGTTACAATATGGGACAAGTACAATGTATACAACCTGAATTACAAGGATCGTTCCAAACGTTACATTTATTCACCTCCCTGGGGCTGCTCCAAAAACATACTCAGTGTACTCATCTAGCCTAACACCTTAGTTAACTAAACTTACCACCAACAACTAAAAAAAAAAACACAAATTACATAACACCCTCTATAAACTAACCACCCAAATTCGAGGTTTTCCACAAACACTGCTTAATTTCCCTAAAACAAAAATTTAAAGCTTCGAAAACGAGAGTGGTACTATTTTCTGCTCCATAATTTATTTTTCTACATACATTTTATGAATCCCTCGTAAAAGTCCATGTCGTGCTTTTTCACTCACATCTCTGTTGTCATTCTGAAATCGACGAACCCATCTCTTAACTGTCCTGACATCAACTGCATCGGCTTGGTTAATGCTCAAGAGGCGCCGATGAATGCTGATCAGTTCAATTTGTTGTTTCTTTTTGTTTTGAATGGAGGAATTTAATGACGCATATCTGCTTCTGACGCACGTCCATGACAAATGCTGCACTTAGAATCTCGCATCATTTATAACGGCAACAGAGAGATGAAGCTTTCTGGTCATGAATGCATGAGTTTAATCATCATAACAATGCAATTTACAATCCTGTTCTGATCCATTCGGGCGGAATAAATAATAGTAGGCATAACTTTTGGAACGACACTTGCTTCATTAAAAGTTCAAACTTGCGCATTGTGTTATATACTTCGAAATATAAGTACTGAATTGCTTTGGTTGGTTGGTTGTTTTTGTTTTACGGCATATCAACGCTTTTCAGGACGTTTAATGCCGAATCCAGTGATTTTGAAGAAATTTTTTTAGTAGAATATCTTTTTTTTTTTAAGTCGGTTTCTATTTACCCCATAGTTGGGACCCTAACAGGTACTACCACTACAGGTCAGAGTGCACCTGGGAGCAATGGCAATTAAGGGGTGGCTCCACACTCCCCAAAGCCTGCAAGCTGAGGCTTCACCATCGGATATAGTGTAAGGTCATATCCAGGACAGCTGAATTGCTTTCTGGCCACATTATATCATTATGACATGCAACCGACCTTACTTAGATATTTTGATAGACTGATCGTATCACTCGAAAACTATTAGTTTGTTTGTATTACATGGTAAAAATTGACATACCGGTTATCGTCAGATCATCGAAGTTAAGCAACACTGAGCCTTGCTAGTACCAGATTGGTGACCATTTGGGAATTCTATGTGCTGCATGTGCTCACCGCTTATCTCGGCGTTTTTTTTCAGTTTTCCTGAACCTTCAATCGCCATTAGTATTTAACAAGGCGGATTCGAAAGAGGTGTGGTTAGAGATTGCGCAACTCTTGCTACAAAAATCCATGTAGAGCCAACCTTACTGTCGGTATCTATAGCCTGATTACCCACAGATATCCGTATAAGTATTTAATACGCACACAAAAAAATTGAATTAGATTGCAACGAATGAGCACAAATGGAAACATATTAAACAATCACTTTGTCATTAATCATTTAATCTAATGCAACGGGTGTAAGGCATAATCACGTTGGAATCGAAGGTAAGCAACGTTCAATCTGGTCAGTACTAAATGGGTGGGTATTTGGGACTTCCAGGAATTGTATGTGCTCTCCGCTTATCTCGGTATTGTTTCCTTCTCCTTGCCACTGGTCTCAGTACCCATTACGGAGAGGGGTGGGTGAGATTGCGCAACCCTTGCCTCATAATTACACGCGCAGTTGCCCAGATAGGGGATATCATTTGTCTTTGAAGACTTATCGGAGGCATTTAGAAAAAAATCAGGGCAATGGGTTATAACTTTTGCCAAACTTAATGACAAATATTTAGAAAGTGTAATATTCAGAGATATATTGCGAAAATTTTATGTAATGCTTAATGTATAAATCAACATAACGATTACACCACCACAGCATAATACATAATATAATATATCGATTACGCTACTGTAGTGTAATGTATAGTCAATATATCGTTTACGGGACTGCAGCGGGACTGCAGTGTATAGCCTAATGCTGATTACGTGACTGCAACATAATACATGGCTTAATATATCAATTACGTCAATGTAGCGTTATGTAAAGTCGAATATATCGCTTACGTCACTGCAGCGTACTGTATAATAAAATAAATCGATTACAACCCTGCAATTTAATGTCTAAATATATCGATTACGTAAATGGAGTGTAATATAGAGTCTAATATATCGATTACTTCACTGCAGCGGTATGTATAGTCTAATACCGATTACATCACTGCAACGTAATATATGGATTAATATATCGATTACGTCAATGCAGCGTAATGCACAGTCTAATATAACGGTTATGTCACTGCAGCGTCATGCATACTACAATAAATCGATTACATCACCTCAGCGTATGGCTTAATATATCGATTACATCAATGCAGCGTAATACATGGTATAATAAATCGATTACATTACTTCAGCTGACCATATAGTTTAATATAACGATTACGTCAATTTAACGTAATGTTTAGTTTTATATATTTATTACGTCATTGCAGTGTAATGTTTGGCTTAATATATCGATGACGTCAATGCAGCCTATGCATAGCAAATTAAATCGATTACATCACTGCAGCTTAATGTATACTTTAATATATCGATTACGTCAATGCAGGGTAACGTATGGCTTAATATATCGATTACGTCAATGCAGCGTTACGTATGGCTATAAATATCAATTACATCACTGCAGACTAATGTATGACTTAATGTATCGATTACGGCAATGCAGCGTAATGTATAGTCTAATATATCGATTACGTCAATGCAGCGTAACGTATGGCTTAAAATATCGATTACGGCAATGCAGCGTAATGTATGACTTAATGTATCGATTACGTCACCGAACTGAACTGTTGATAAATATACGTAGGGAATGCTATTTCAGATAATTATGCCGCATACATAATAGCAAATATGATTTCGTTTTAAACATTTACATTGCAGCCAGATTAGCTAAAAACGCGATATTTAAAACATGAAAATAACAGATGTATTGACCACGAAAATAATATTTCAATCTTTGAAAACAGTGCGATATCACGAGAAAATTCTATTTAAGTATAAGGCACCACTAAATGAGGGAATAAAGGGACACAATTCATACTGTCGTAAAACAGCAGCGAACGGAGACTGCGTTATAGATTTATGTGTGCGTCTGGGAAATCATGTTTTTAATTATCACATCAATTTGTTGAAACCGGAAATAGTGGAATTCTACCGGATGCAATATATGCTATCACATATATTCTAACCGAGATATCTTTTACTTATTCTAACCGTCTCTTTTAATGTTTGTTACCATATTATATACAGAACAACCACGCTGACACACCGGTTCTCGCCAGATCACCGAAGTTAAGCAACGTTGAGCCTGGATAATACAAGATGAGTGACCATTTGGGATGGCGAGGCGCTGTATGTGCCGCGAGGTAAAATAGCAGGTTGAGAAACTGATGCGGTCTACTTTCTCTCGATGGTAGATGGGACTCTCTATAGCCGTAGTAGGCACCCCGGATAGTGATGGCGTCACGATAAAAAATACCTTTGATAGCCCTTGCGAAGCATCAAGTATTCAACTCCCGGCAAAATTTGAATTACAGTGCAAACTCGTGTAGTGGGTTCAATCTGGGATACGGCCGCGCTGGATAGATGGACAATGTTCTTTAAAACATCTAAATTCACTAATTCTTTTGTGGTTCATCGGGATATTTAACATATTGTGTTATTTTGATCATCATGTTTGGCCTCAAGGAATGTTCGTGCAATCCCAACATCATTTTCGTCACACCGGAAGTACATTTTCATAGCAGACACTTAAGTGCCTAAAAAGACAATTGCTCAACTATGATTAGGAGAAAATGGTAAAGGCTATGTATAATCTTGTAGTTTGAATCTGGTTTCCAAGACTGGCTGAGAAAACTTCAGAGAAATTTTATTTTGATTCTCGCTTGAGATTTTCCTTCTCTGTCGTTAGAGTTTTTATACGCAAATCCCACAAACTGAATTGTTGCATCCAATGTGCCCCCAAAAGATTTCCTGTATTTTTAACACGAACATTTATTTTTGTCGTACCGTAAATTGCAACATGATTGATTAATTGATCTTCCAATTTTTTTCTACTTGCCGTTTATGATTATTTACAAGACTTTATCATGGAAGGTTTAATTAATGTGTTTCATGTATACACATCTATGCTCAATAGGTCTGATCACAAATCCAACTGAAACTTCACGTATTTATTTAATATTTTCTCTAGCACACACACACACACACACACACACACACACACACACACACACACACACACACACACACACACACACACACACACACACACACGCACACACACACACACACACATATCAAAAGTTCCCCCCACTCTTTATCTGTGCCTAAACCTAAACGTAGATTCCATGAACAAGGTTTTGTTCTTAGAACTGCACGCCTGTGGAATTGTCTTCCGTTTTCATGCTTTCCGGCTGACTACAATATGGTTGTGTTCAAGTCTAACGTAAATAAGTTCTTGATGAGCCGTTCCATATAAGTTATCAACTTTACCAAATTTACATTACTAATGATTACTATAATGTCCAATTTCTACTGTACACTCTTTAACCCTTATCCTTGAGTGGTCTCTTGGCCTTGTTAATGTGGTGATGCCTATGTAATATATATATATATATATATATATATATATATATATATATATATATATATATATATATAAGTGCTTGGGGTTTGGCCGATTAATCGGAATTGAATCAGGAATGGGAAAAATCGACAAATTTGGGGGATCCGAATCGGTATCAGAATCGAAAAAATTAGTGCTTATTTTCCGATGCCAAAACGATTCATTTAATTGTATTCTTTAGTTGATTTTGTTTAAAGTAAAATCTTCTATTGCTGGTAATAATGGTAAAATAATATTTTTTATTGATTTTAAAATACCAGTAAAGCTACATTTTATAAATCATTCCCCCACAAGTGTACTTTTTACGTTTATGTAAATATCTGCGTATTTAACGGGTGTATTTTTTTTTTTACAGAAATCGGGGAAAATGACAATTTGTGGTTAAATATTTAGCGATTTACAAGAAATCGGAATCAGAAACGGAAATTGTATCGGACTCGGTAATTGTATTGGAAGCGGGAAAATATTGGAATCGTCCCATCACTAATATATATATATATATATACATATATACATGCATATATATATATATATATATATATATATATATATATATATATATATATATATATCGTCATCTTGCTTGTTCTATTGTGTTATACCCGACTTTTAATTTAGGCATTTGCTTTATAATTAGAGCTTTTTATGTACAATCCTGTTACAAGTAGAGGAAGTTTTTGTGCAGTATTGACAATATATATACCAATGCAAAGTTCACCACTGATGACATGCACTTCGTAGTGAGTTAACTCGATTATCAGTGGATTATTTTATGAGTCGGAGTATATATATATATATATATATATATATATATATATATATATATATATATATATATATATATATATATATATAGTATATATACATATATATATAAGGGAAATGTCTTTACATAATGTTCTATTGTTAAAGTGTTTATTATTCAATAAGGATATTTATGTGAAAATTTTCAAACGCCATAATGTTTGAATTTGTCCAACTAGTCTTGAAACAATTGTAACTAACAATGAAATACACTTTTTAATGCTATCATTCCTGTTTTTTTGAAGTCTTGGTTTTTGTTAATGCATTATATATATATATATATTATGTCGGTAGAGTTTACTTTCCTAAAAGTACATCCAATGACACAACATGTTTCTACCAAAAAGTGCTCAATGAGTAAACAGAGCAATTATATTAAAATTATTTATACAAACATTGATGGCTACATATGTGCATACATGTTTCTGTATTCACCCGTTACTAGTGAGATTACGTTTACAGGCAAGAATTACCCTCGAAAAAAAGTGTTTTCGTGGGTACTTCTTGGCTTTAACACGTAATCTCCCCAGTAACGGGTGATTACATAAACATGTATGCACATATGTAGCCATCAATGTTTGTATAAATACATTTAATATATACATATATATATATATGTAAATTTAATATATATATGTATATATATTAAGATATATGTCTTCAGAAATATATTTTCTTATTATATATTAATCCTTAAATAAAAAGCTCAATGTGAATACAGAGCAATGTATATATATATATATATATATATATATATATATATATATATATCTTATGTACGCAACACCTGATTCTTCAATGCCATTTGAGTGCTTATTAACGCTTATCGCTCGTTTATAATCTGATAAATTTTGCAGAGTCCGGTTTGGTTCAATTTCTTATTTAGCTAAAACTCTACGTCGAATTTCAGAGTTTTTTATACTAATCTTTGTATGAATATCAAATTTAAAATCGACACCACTCAATTCATCTAGTTTTATATGGTCGCAGTGCTTGTTAAATATTGAAGCAATTGTTAAATAGTCTTTGTCATTTTGCTGGTTAAATTCAAGCATTTTCACCTTTTATGAAATAACGATTCCGAGCTGAACAGTTCTATTAAGAGTTTTACGGTTTCAGAAACAGTTAAATTACCCGTTTGTCGCGTTGAAATATAATCCACCAATTGTTTGTAGTCTATAGTTTTCAGGGCAATAGACAAACCCTTTTTGAGTAAGCCCAATACTCACAGACAACGTTATGCAGAATACACGACGAAACTTCTACTTTCGTCCTGGGCGCGAATATAATTACCAATATCGTTCCATATTGCGTGTTGCGAGACCAGTCGACTTTCTGGGAGGTGTTTTTTATTTGGTTTTAAGTCCTCCATTGCTGTTGTTGTTTTTTAAGAGGGGAGAAAAATATAGCTTAGCGTTAAGAAAATAATATACAGTTATTCACGGAGAAGTTTATTTATTTCTAAACGAACAACACAATGTCGATCTTGCGT
>NW_027633212.1:0-33692 GCF_053919585.1 Euprymna scolopes
CAGAAGAAATTACAATTTGAACATGAAGAAAGGCAGAAGAAATTACAATTTTAACATAGAAAAATGCAGAAGAAATTACAATTTTAACATAGAAAAATGCAGAAGAAATTACAATTTTAACATAGAAAAATGCAGAAGAAATTACAATTTTAACATAGAAAAATGCAGAAGAAATTACAATTTGAACATGAAGAAAGGCAGAAGAAATTACAATTTTAACATAGAAAAATGCAGAAGAAATTACAATTTTAACATAGAAAAATGCAGAAGAAATTACAATTTTAACATAGAAAAATGCAGAAGAAATTACAATTTTAACATAGAAAAATGCAGAAGAAATTACAATTTTAACATAGAAAAATGCAGAAGAAATTACAATTTTAACATAGAAAAATGCAGAAGAAATTACAATTTGAACATGAAGAAAGGCAGAAGAAATTACAATTTTAACATAGAAAAATGCAGAAGAAATTACAATTTTAACATAGAAAAATGCAGAAGAAATTACAATTTTAACATAGAAAAATGCAGAAGAAATTACAATTTGAACATGAAGAAAGGCAGAAGAAATTACAATTTTAACATAGAAAAATGCAGAAGAAATTACAATTTTAACATAGAAAAATGCAGAAGAAATTACAATTTTAACATAGAAAAATGCAGAAGAAATTACAATTTGAACATGAAGAAAGGCAGAAGAAATTACAATTTTAACATAGAAAAATGCAGAAGAAATTACAATTTTAACATAGAAAAATGCAGAAGAAATTACAATTTTAACATAGAAAAATGCAGAAGAAATTACAATTTTAACATAGAAAAATGCAGAAGAAATTACAATTTGAACATGAAGAAAGGCAGAAGAAATTACAATTTTAACATAGAAAAATGCAGAAGAAATTACAATTTGAACATGAAGAAAGGCAGAAGAAATTACAATTTTAACATAGAAAAATGCAGAAGAAATTACAATTTGAACATGAAGAAAGGCAGAAGAAATTACAATTTTAACATAGAAAAATGCAGAAGAAATTACAATTTTAACATGAAGAAAGGCAGAAGAAATTACAATTTTAACATAGAAAAATGCAGAAGAAATTACAATTTGAACATGAAGAAAGGCAGAAGAAATTACAATTTTAACATAGAAAAATGCAGAAGAAATTACAATTTTAACATGAAGAAAGGCAGAAGAAATTACAATTTTAACATAGAAAAATGCAGAAGAAATTACAATTTTAACATAGAAAAATGCAGAAGAAATTACAATTTTAACATAGAAAAATGCAGAAGAAATTACAATTTGAACATAGAAAATGCAGAAGAAATTACAATTTTAACATAGAAAAATGCAGAAGAAATTACAATTTTAACATAGAAAAATGCAGAAGAAATTACAATTTGAACATGAAGAAAGGCAGAAGAAATTACAATTTTAACATAGAAAAATGCAGAAGAAATTACAATTTTAACATAGAAAAATGCAGAAGAAATTACAATTTTAACATAAAAAAATGCAGAAGAAATTACAATTTTAACATAGAAAAATGCAGAAGAAATTACAATTTGAACATGAAGAAAGGCAGAAGAAATTACAATTTTAACATAGAAAAATGCAGAAGAAATTACAATTTGAACATGAAGAAAGGCAGAAGAAATTACAATTTTAACATAGAAAAATGCAGAAGAAATTACAATTTGAACATGAAGAAAGGCAGAAGAAATTACAATTTTAACATGAAGAAAGGCAGAAGAAATTACAATTTGAACATGAAGAAATGCAGAAGAAATTACAATTTGAACATGAAGAAAGGCAGAAGAAATTACAATTTTAACATAGAAAAATGCAGAAGAAATTACAATTTGAACATGAAGAAAGGCAGAAGAAATTACAATTTGAACATGAAGAAAGGCAGAAGAAATTACAATTTTAACATAGAAAAATGCAGGAGAAATTACAATTTGAACATGAAGAAAGGCAGAAGAAATTACAATTTTAACATAGAAAAATGCAGAAGAAATTACAATTTGAACATGAAGAAAGGCAGAAGAAATTACAATTTTAACATGAAGAAAGGCAGAAGAAATTACAATTTTAACATAGAAAAATGCAGAAGAAATTACAATTTTAACATAGAAAAATGCAGAAGAAATTACAATTTGAACATGAAGAAAGGCAGAAGAAATTACAATTTTAACATAGAAAAATGCAGAAGAAATTACAATTTGAACATGAAGAAAGGCAGAAGAAATTACAATTTTAACATAGAAAAATGCAGAAGAAATTACAATTTTAACATAGAAAAATGCAGAAGAAATTACAATTTTAACATAGAAAAATGCAGAAGAAATTACAATTTTAACATAGAAAAATGCAGAAGAAATTACAATTTGAACATGAAGAAAGGCAGAAGAAATTACAATTTTAACATAGAAAAATGCAGAAGAAATTACAATTTGAACATGAAGAAAGGCAGAAGAAATTACAATTTGAACATGAAGAAAGGCAGAAGAAATTACAATTTTAACATAGAAAAATGCAGGAGAAATTACAATTTGAACATGAAGAAAGGCAGAAGAAATTACAATTTTAACATAGAAAAATGCAGAAGAAATTACAATTTGAACATGAAGAAAGGCAGAAGAAATTACAATTTTAACATAGAAAAATGCAGAAGAAATTACAATTTTAACATAGAAAAATGCAGAAGAAATTACAATTTGAACATGAAGAAAGGCAGAAGAAATTACAATTTTAACATAGAAAAATGCAGAAGAAATTACAATTTTAACATAGAAAAATGCAGAAGAAATTACAATTTTAACATAAAAAAATGCAGAAGAAATTACAATTTTAACATAGAAAAATGCAGAAGAAATTACAATTTGAACATGAAGAAAGGCAGAAGAAATTACAATTTTAACATAGAAAAATGCAGAAGAAATTACAATTTGAACATGAAGAAAGGCAGAAGAAATTACAATTTTAACATAGAAAAATGCAGAAGAAATTACAATTTGAACATGAAGAAAGGCAGAAGAAATTACAATTTTAACATGAAGAAAGGCAGAAGAAATTACAATTTGAACATGAAGAAATGCAGAAGAAATTACAATTTGAACATGAAGAAAGGCAGAAGAAATTACAATTTTAACATAGAAAAATGCAGAAGAAATTACAATTTGAACATGAAGAAAGGCAGAAGAAATTACAATTTGAACATGAAGAAAGGCAGAAGAAATTACAATTTTAACATAGAAAAATGCAGGAGAAATTACAATTTGAACATGAAGAAAGGCAGAAGAAATTACAATTTTAACATAGAAAAATGCAGAAGAAATTACAATTTGAACATGAAGAAAGGCAGAAGAAATTACAATTTTAACATGAAGAAAGGCAGAAGAAATTACAATTTTAACATAGAAAAATGCAGAAGAAATTACAATTTTAACATAGAAAAATGCAGAAGAAATTACAATTTGAACATGAAGAAAGGCAGAAGAAATTACAATTTTAACATAGAAAAATGCAGAAGAAATTACAATTTGAACATGAAGAAAGGCAGAAGAAATTACAATTTTAACATAGAAAAATGCAGAAGAAATTACAATTTTAACATAGAAAAATGCAGAAGAAATTACAATTTTAACATAGAAAAATGCAGAAGAAATTACAATTTTAACATAGAAAAATGCAGAAGAAATTACAATTTGAACATGAAGAAAGGCAGAAGAAATTACAATTTTAACATAGAAAAATGCAGAAGAAATTACAATTTGAACATGAAGAAAGGCAGAAGAAATTACAATTTGAACATGAAGAAAGGCAGAAGAAATTACAATTTTAACATAGAAAAATGCAGGAGAAATTACAATTTGAACATGAAGAAAGGCAGAAGAAATTACAATTTTAACATAGAAAAATGCAGAAGAAATTACAATTTGAACATGAAGAAAGGCAGAAGAAATTACAATTTTAACATAGAAAAATGCAGAAGAAATTACAATTTTAACATAGAAAAATGCAGAAGAAATTACAATTTGAACATGAAGAAAGGCAGAAGAAATTACAATTTGAACATGAAGAAAGGCAGAAGAAATTACAATTTTAACATGAAGAAAGGCAGAAGAAATTACAATTTTAACATAGAAAAATGCAGAAGAAATTACAATTTTAACATAGAAAAATGCAGAAGAAATTACAATTTTAACATAGAAAAATGCAGAAGAAATTACAATTTGAACATGAAGAAAGGCAGAAGAAATTACAATTTTAACATAGAAAAATGCAGAAGAAATTACAATTTTAACATAGAAAAATGCAGAAGAAATTACAATTTTAACATAGAAAAATGCAGAAGAAATTACAATTTGAACATGAAGAAAGGCAGAAGAAATTACAATTTTAACATAGAAAAATGCAGAAGAAATTACAATTTTAACATAGAAAAATGCAGAAGAAATTACAATTTGAACATGAAGAAAGGCAGAAGAAATTACAATTTTAACATAGAAAAATGCAGAAGAAATTACAATTTGAACATGAAGAAAGGCAGAAGAAATTACAATTTGAACATGAAGAAAGGCAGAAGAAATTACAATTTTAACATAGAAAAATGCAGAAGAAATTACAATTTTAACATAGAAAAATGCAGAAGAAATTACAATTTTAACATAGAAAAATGCAGAAGAAATTACAATTTTAACATAGAAAAATGCAGAAGAAATTACAATTTTAACATAGAAAAATGCAGAAGAAATTACAATTTGAACATGAAGAAAGGCAGAAGAAATTACAATTTGAACATAGAAAAATGCAGAAGAAATTACAATTTGAACATGAAGAAAGGCAGAAGAAATTACAATTTTAACATAGAAAAATGCAGAAGAAATTACAATTTTAACATAGAAAAATGCAGAAGAAATTACAATTTGAACATGAAGAAAGGCAGAAGAAATTACAATTTTAACATAGAAAAATGCAGAAGAAATTACAATTTGAACATGAAGAAAGGCAGAAGAAATTACAATTTGAACATGAAGAAAGGCAGAAGAAATTACAATTTTAACATGAAGAAAGGCAGAAGAAATTACAATTTTAACATAGAAAAATGCAGAAGAAATTACAATTTTAACATAGAAAAATGCAGAAGAAATTACAATTTTAACATAGAAAAATGCAGAAGAAATTACAATTTGAACATGAAGAAAGGCAGAAGAAATTACAATTTTAACATAGAAAAATGCAGAAGAAATTACAATTTTAACATAGAAAAATGCAGAAGAAATTACAATTTTAACATAGAAAAATGCAGAAGAAATTACAATTTGAACATGAAGAAAGGCAGAAGAAATTACAATTTTAACATAGAAAAATGCAGAAGAAATTACAATTTTAACATAGAAAAATGCAGAAGAAATTACAATTTGAACATGAAGAAAGGCAGAAGAAATTACAATTTTAACATAGAAAAATGCAGAAGAAATTACAATTTGAACATGAAGAAAGGCAGAAGAAATTACAATTTGAACATGAAGAAAGGCAGAAGAAATTACAATTTTAACATAGAAAAATGCAGAAGAAATTACAATTTTAACATAGAAAAATGCAGAAGAAATTACAATTTTAACATAGAAAAATGCAGAAGAAATTACAATTTTAACATAGAAAAATGCAGAAGAAATTACAATTTTAACATAGAAAAATGCAGAAGAAATTACAATTTGAACATGAAGAAAGGCAGAAGAAATTACAATTTGAACATAGAAAAATGCAGAAGAAATTACAATTTGAACATGAAGAAAGGCAGAAGAAATTACAATTTTAACATAGAAAAATGCAGAAGAAATTACAATTTTAACATAGAAAAATGCAGAAGAAATTACAATTTGAACATGAAGAAAGGCAGAAGAAATTACAATTTTAACATAGAAAAATGCAGAAGAAATTACAATTTGAACATGAAGAAAGGCAGAAGAAATTACAATTTTAACATAGAAAAATGCAGAAGAAATTACAATTTTAACATAGAAAAATGCAGAAGAAATTACAATTTTAACATAGAAAAATGCAGAAGAAATTACAATTTTAACATAGAAAAATGCAGAAGAAATTACAATTTGAACATGAAGAAAGGCAGAAGAAATTACAATTTTAACATAGAAAAATGCAGAAGAAATTACAATTTTAACATAGAAAAATGCAGAAGAAATTACAATTTGAACATGAAGAAAGGCAGAAGAAATTACAATTTTAACATAGAAAAATGCAGAAGAAATTACAATTTTAACATAGAAAAATGCAGAAGAAATTACAATTTTAACATAGAAAAATGCAGAAGAAATTACAATTTGAACATGAAGAAAGGCAGAAGAAATTACAATTTTAACATAGAAAAATGCAGAAGAAATTACAATTTTAACATAGAAAAATGCAGAAGAAATTACAATTTTAACATAGAAAAATGCAGAAGAAATTACAATTTTAACATAGAAAAATGCAGAAGAAATTACAATTTTAACATAGAAAAATGCAGAAGAAATTACAATTTGAACATGAAGAAAGGCAGAAGAAATTACAATTTTAACATAGAAAAATGCAGAAGAAATTACAATTTTAACATAGAAAAATGCAGAAGAAATTACAATTTTAACATAGAAAAATGCAGAAGAAATTACAATTTGAACATGAAGAAAGGCAGAAGAAATTACAATTTTAACATAGAAAAATGCAGAAGAAATTACAATTTTAACATAGAAAAATGCAGAAGAAATTACAATTTTAACATAGAAAAATGCAGAAGAAATTACAATTTGAACATGAAGAAAGGCAGAAGAAATTACAATTTTAACATAGAAAAATGCAGAAGAAATTACAATTTTAACATAGAAAAATGCAGAAGAAATTACAATTTTAACATAGAAAAATGCAGAAGAAATTACAATTTTAACATAGAAAAATGCAGAAGAAATTACAATTTGAACATGAAGAAAGGCAGAAGAAATTACAATTTTAACATAGAAAAATGCAGAAGAAATTACAATTTGAACATGAAGAAAGGCAGAAGAAATTACAATTTTAACATAGAAAAATGCAGAAGAAATTACAATTTGAACATGAAGAAAGGCAGAAGAAATTACAATTTTAACATAGAAAAATGCCGAAGAAATTACAATTTGAACATGAAGAAAGGCAGAAGAAATTACAATTTTAACATAGAAAAATGCAGAAGAAATTACAATTTGAACATGAAGAAAGGCAGAAGAAATTACAATTTTAACATAGAAAAATGCAGAAGAAATTACAATTTTAACATAGAAATATGCAGAAGAAATTACAATTTTAACATAGAAAAATGCAGAAGAAATTACAATTTGAACATGAAGAAAGGCAGAAGAAATTACAATTTTAACATAGAAAAATGCCGAAGAAATTACAATTTGAACATGAAGAAAGGCAGAAGAAATTACAATTTTAACATAGAAAAATGCAGAAGAAATTACAATTTGAACATGAAGAAAGACAGAAGAAATTACAATTTTAACATAGAAAAATGCAGAAGAAATTACAATTTTAACATAGAAAAATGCAGAAGAAATTACAATTTTAACATAGAAAAATGCAGAAGAAATTACAATTTTAACATAGAAAAATGCCGAAGAAATTACAATTTGAACATGAAGAAAGGCAGAAGAAATTACAATTTTAACATAGAAAAATGCAGAAGAAATTACAATTTTAACATAGAAAAATGCAGAAGAAATTACAATTTGAACATGAAGAAAGGCAGAAGAAATTACAATTTTAACATAGAAAAATGCAGAAGAAATTACAATTTGAACATGAAGAAAGGCAGAAGAAATTACAATTTTAACATAGAAAAATGCAGAAGAAATTACAATTTTAACATAGAAAAATGCAGAAGAAATTACAATTTGAAAGAGAAGAAAGGCAGAAGAAATTACAATTTAAACATAGAAAAATGCAGAAGAAATTACAATTTGAACATGAAGAAAGGCAGAAGAAATTACAATTTTAACATAGAAAAATGCAGAAGAAATTACAATTTTAACATGAAGAAAAGCAGAAGAAATTACAATTTTAACATAGAAAAATGCAGAAGAAATTACAATTTGAACATGAAGAAAGGCAGAAGAAATTACAATTTTCACATAGAAAAATGCAGAAGAAATTACAATTTGAACATGAAGAAAAGCAGAAGAAATTACAATTTTAACATAGAAAAATGCAGAAGAAATTACAATTTGAACATGAAGAAAGGCAGAAGAAATTACAATTTGAACATGAAGAAAGGCAGAAGAAATTACAATTTTAACATAGAAAAATGCAGAAGAAATTACAATTTGAACATGAAGAAAGGCAGAAGAAATTACAATTTTAACATAGAAAAATGCAGAAGAAATTACAATTTTAACATAGAAAAATGCAGAAGAAATTACAATTTTAACATAGAAAAATGCCGAAGAAATTACAATTTGAACATGAAGAAAGGCAGAAGAAATTACAATTTTAACATAGAAAAATGCAGAAGAAATTACAATTTTAACATAGAAAAATGCAGAAGAAATTACAATTTGAACATGAAGAAAGGCAGAAGAAATTACAATTTTAACATAGAAAAATGCAGAAGAAATTACAATTTGAACATGAAGAAAGGCAGAAGAAATTACAATTTTAACATAGAAAAATGCAGAAGAAATTACAATTTTAACATAGAAAAATGCAGAAGAAATTACAATTTGAACATGAAGAAAGGCAGAAGAAATTACAATTTTAACATAGAAAAATGCCGAAGAAATTACAATTTGAACATGAAGAAAGGCAGAAGAAATTACAATTTTAACATAGAAAAATGCAGAAGAAATTACAATTTTAACATAGAAAAATGCAGAAGAAATTACAATTTGAACATGAAGAAAGGCAGAAGAAATTACAATTTTAACATAGAAAAATGCAGAAGAAATTACAATTTGAACATGAAGAAAGGCAGAAGAAATTACAATTTTAACATAGAAAAATGCCGAAGAAATTACAATTTGAACATGAAGAAAGGCAGAAGAAATTACAATTTTAACATAGAAAAATGCAGAAGAAATTACAATTTGAACATGAAGAAAGGCAGAAGAAATTACAATTTTAACATAGAAAAATGCAGAAGAAATTACAATTTTAACATAGAAAAATGCAGAAGAAATTACAATTTTAACATAGAAAAATGCAGAAGAAATTACAATTTGAACATGAAGAAAGGCAGAAGAAATTACAATTTTAACATAGAAAAATGCAGAAGAAATTACAATTTGAACATGAAGAAAGGCAGAAGAAATTACAATTTTAACATAGAAAAATGCCGAAGAAATTACAATTTGAACATGAAGAAAGGCAGAAGAAATTACAATTTTAACATAGAAAAATGCAGAAGAAATTACAATTTTAACATAGAAAAATGCAGAAGAAATTACAATTTTAACATAGAAAAATGCAGAAGAAATTACAATTTTAACATAGAAAAATGCAGAAGAAATTACAATTTGAACATGAAGAAAGGCAGAAGAAATTACAATTTGAACATGAAGAAAGGCAGAAGAAATTACAATTTGAACATGAAGAAAGGCAGAAGAAATTACAATTTGAACATGAAGAAAGGCAGAAGAAATTACAATTTTAACATAGAAAAATGCAGAAGAAATTACAATTTTAACATAGAAAAATGCAGAAGAAATTACAATTTTAACATAGAAAAATGCAGAAGAAATTACAATTTTAACATAGAAAAATGCAGAAGAAATTACAATTTGAACATAGAAAAATGCAGAAGAAATTACAATTTTAACATAGAAAAATGCAGAAGAAATTACAATTTGAACATGAAGAAACGCAGAAGAAATTACAATTTGAACATGAAGAAAGGCAGAAGAAATTACAATTTTAACATAGAAAAATGCAGAAGAAATTACAATTTGAACATGAAGAAAGGCAGAAGAAATTACAATTTTAACATAGAAAAATGCAGAAGAAATTACAATTTGAACATGAAGAAAGGCAGAAGAAATTACAATTTTAACATAGAAAAATGCAGAAGAAATTACAATTTGAACATGAAGAAAGGCAGAAGAAATTACAATTTTAACATAGAAAAATGCAGAAGAAATTACAATTTTAACATAGAAAAATGCAGAAGAAATTACAATTTTAACATAGAAAAATGCAGAAGAAATTACAATTTTAACATAGAAAAATGCAGAAGAAATTACAATTTTAACATAGAAAAATGCAGAAGAAATTACAATTTGAACATGAAGAAAGGCAGAAGAAATTACAATTTTAACATAGAAAAATGCAGAAGAAATTACAATTTGAACATGAAGAAAGGCAGAAGAAATTACAATTTTAACATAGAAAAATGCAGAAGAAATTACAATTTTAACATAGAAAAATGCAGAAGAAATTACAATTTTAACATAGAAAAATGCAGAAGAAATTACAATTTTAACATAGAAAAATGCAGAAGAAATTACAATTTTAACATAGAAAAATGCAGAAGAAATTACAATTTTAACATAGAAAAATGCAGAAGAAATTACAATTTGAACATAGAAAAATGCAGAAGAAATTACAATTTTAACATAGAAAAATGCAGAAGAAATTACAATTTTAACATGAAGAAAGGCAGAAGAAATTACAATTTTAACATAGAAAAATGCAGAAGAAATTACAATTTGAACATGAAGAAAGGCAGAAGAAATTACAATTTTAACATAGAAAAATGCAGAAGAAATTACAATTTGAACATAGAAAAATGCAGAAGAAATTACAATTTTAACATAGAAAAATGCAGAAGAAATTACAATTTTAACATGAAGAAAGGCAGAAGAAATTACAATTTTAACATAGAAAAATGCAGAAGAAATTACAATTTGAACATGAAGAAAGGCAGAAGAAATTACAATTTTAACATAGAAAAATGCAGAAGAAATTACAATTTGAACATGAAGAAAGGCAGAAGAAATTACAATTTGAACATGAACAAAGGCAGAAGAAATTACAATTTTAACATAGAAAGATGCAGAAGAAATTACAATTTTAACATAGAAAAATGCAGAAGAAATTACAATTTTAACATAGAAAAATGCAGAAGAAATTACAATTTTAACATAGAAAAATGCAGAAGAAATTACAATTTTAACATAGAAAAATGCAGAAGAAATTACAATTTTAACATAGAAAAATGCAGAAGAAATTACAATTTGAACATGAAGAAAGGCAGAAGAAATTACAATTTTAACATAGAAAAATGCAGAAGAAATTACAATTTTAACATAGAAAAATGCAGAAGAAATTACAATTTTAACATAGAAAAATGCAGAAGAAATTACAATTTTAACATAGAAAAATGCAGAAGAAATTACAATTTTAACATAGAAAAATGCAGAAGAAATTACAATTTTAACATAGAAAAATGCAGAAGAAATTACAATTTGAACATAGAAAAATGCAGAAGAAATTACAATTTTAACATAGAAAAATGCAGAAGAAATTACAATTTGAACATGAAGAAAGGCAGAAGAAATTACAATTTGAACATGAAGAAAGGCAGAAGAAATTACAATTTTAACATAGAAAAATGCAGAAGAAATTACAATTTGAACATGAAGAAAGGCAGAAGAAATTACAATTTTAACATAGAAAAATGCAGAAGAAATTACAATTTTAACATAGAAAAATGCAGAAGAAATTACAATTTTAACATAGAAAAATGCAGAAGAAATTACAATTTTAACATAGAAAAATGCAGAAGAAATTACAATTTTAACATAGAAAAATGCAGAAGAAATTACAATTTTAACATAGAAAAATGCAGAAGAAATTACAATTTGAACATGAAGAAAGGCAGAAGAAATTACAATTTGAACATGAAGAAAGGCAGAAGAAATTACAATTTTAACATAGAAAAATGCAGAAGAAATTACAATTTTAACATAGAAAAATGCAGAAGAAATTACAATTTTAACATAGAAAAATGCAGAAGAAATTACAATTTTAACATAGAAAAATGCAGAAGAAATTACAATTTTAACATAGAAAAATGCAGAAGAAATTACAATTTTAACATAGAAAAATGCAGAAGAAATTACAATTTTAACATAGAAAAATGCAGAAGAAATTACAATTTTAACATAGAAAAATGCAGAAGAAATTACAATTTTAACATAGAAAAATGCAGAAGAAATTACAATTTGAACATGAAGAAAGGCAGAAGAAATTACAATTTGAACATGAAGAAAGGCAGAAGAAATTACAATTTTAACATAGAAAAATGCAGAAGAAATTACAATTTTAACATAGAAAAATGCAGAAGAAATTACAATTTTAACATAGAAAAATGCAGAAGAAATTACAATTTTAACATAGAAAAATGCAGAAGAAATTACAATTTTAACATAGAAAAATGCAGAAGAAATTACAATTTTAACATAGAAAAATGCAGAAGAAATTACAATTTTAACATAGAAAAATGCAGAAGAAATTACAATTTTAACATAGAAAAATGCAGAAGAAATTACAATTTTAACATAGAAAAATGCAGAAGAAATTACAATTTGAACATGAAGAAAGGCAGAAGAAATTACAATTTGAACATGAAGAAAGGCAGAAGAAATTACAATTTTAACATAGAAAAATGCAGAAGAAATTACAATTTTAACATAGAAAAATGCAGAAGAAATTACAATTTTAACATAGAAAAATGCAGAAGAAATTACAATTTTAACATAGAAAAATGCAGAAGAAATTACAATTTTAACATAGAAAAATGCAGAAGAAATTACAATTTGAACATGAAGAAAGGCAGAAGAAATTACAATTTGAACATGAAGAAAGGCAGAAGAAATTACAATTTGAACATGAAGAAAGGCAGAAGAAATTACAATTTGAACATGAAGAAAGGCAGAAGAAATTACAATTTTAACATAGAAAAATGCAGAAGAAATTACAATTTTAACATAGAAAAATGCAGAAGAAATTACAATTTTAACATAGAAAAATGCAGAAGAAATTACAATTTTAACATAGAAAAATGCAGAAGAAATTACAATTTGAACATGAAGAAAGGCAGAAGAAATTACAATTTGAACATGAAGAAAGGCAGAAGAAATTACAATTTTAACATAGAAAAATGCAGAAGAAATTACAATTTTAACATAGAAAAATGCAGAAGAAATTACAATTTTAACATAGAAAAATGCAGAAGAAATTACAATTTTAACATAGAAAAATGCAGAAGAAATTACAATTTTAACATAGAAAAATGCAGAAGAAATTACAATTTTAACATAGAAAAATGCAGAAGAAATTACAATTTTAACATAGAAAAATGCAGAAGAAATTACAATTTTAACATAGAAAAATGCAGAAGAAATTACAATTTTAACATAGAAAAATGCAGAAGAAATTACAATTTTAACATAGAAAAATGCAGAAGAAATTACAATTTTAACATAGAAAAATGCAGAAGAAATTACAATTTGAACATGAAGAAAGGCAGAAGAAATTACAATTTGAACATGAAGAAAGGCAGAAGAAATTACAATTTTAACATAGAAAAATGCAGAAGAAATTACAATTTTAACATAGAAAAATGCAGAAGAAATTACAATTTTAACATAGAAAAATGCAGAAGAAATTACAATTTTAACATAGAAAAATGCAGAAGAAATTACAATTTTAACATAGAAAAATGCAGAAGAAATTACAATTTTAACATAGAAAAATGCAGAAGAAATTACAATTTTAACATAGAAAAATGCAGAAGAAATTACAATTTTAACATAGAAAAATGCAGAAGAAATTACAATTTGAACATGAAGAAAGGCAGAAGAAATTACAATTTGAACATGAAGAAAGGCAGAAGAAATTACAATTTTAACATAGAAAAATGCAGAAGAAATTACAATTTTAACATAGAAAAATGCAGAAGAAATTACAATTTTAACATAGAAAAATGCAGAAGAAATTACAATTTTAACATAGAAAAATGCAGAAGAAATTACAATTTTAACATAGAAAAATGCAGAAGAAATTACAATTTTAACATAGAAAAATGCAGAAGAAATTACAATTTTAACATAGAAAAATGCAGAAGAAATTACAATTTTAACATAGAAAAATGCAGAAGAAATTACAATTTTAACATAGAAAAATGCAGAAGAAATTACAATTTTAACATAGAAAAATGCAGAAGAAATTACAATTTTAACATAGAAAAATGCAGAAGAAATTACAATTTTAACATAGAAAAATGCAGAAGAAATTACAATTTGAACATGAAGAAAGGCAGAAGAAATTACAATTTGAACATGAAGAAAGGCAGAAGAAATTACAATTTGAACATGAAGAAAGGCAGAAGAAATTACAATTTGAACATGAAGAAAGGCAGAAGAAATTACAATTTTAACATAGAAAAATGCAGAAGAAATTACAATTTTAACATAGAAAAATGCAGAAGAAATTACAATTTTAACATAGAAAAATGCAGAAGAAATTACAATTTTAACATAGAAAAATGCAGAAGAAATTACAATTTGAACATAGAAAAATGCAGAAGAAATTACAATTTTAACATAGAAAAATGCAGAAGAAATTACAATTTGAACATGAAGAAAGGCAGAAGAAATTACAATTTGAACATGAAGAAAGGCAGAAGAAATTACAATTTTAACATAGAAAAATGCAGAAGAAATTACAATTTGAACATGAAGAAAGGCAGAAGAAATTACAATTTTAACATAGAAAAATGCAGAAGAAATTACAATTTTAACATAGAAAAATGCAGAAGAAATTACAATTTTAACATAGAAAAATGCAGAAGAAATTACAATTTTAACATAGAAAAATGCAGAAGAAATTACAATTTTAACATAGAAAAATGCAGAAGAAATTACAATTTTAACATAGAAAAATGCAGAAGAAATTACAATTTTAACATAGAAAAATGCAGAAGAAATTACAATTTTAACATAGAAAAATGCAGAAGAAATTACAATTTGAACATAGAAAAATGCAGAAGAAATTACAATTTTAACATAGAAAAATGCAGAAGAAATTACAATTTGAACATGAAGAAAGGCAGAAGAAATTACAATTTGAACATGAAGAAAGGCAGAAGAAATTACAATTTTAACATAGAAAAATGCAGAAGAAATTACAATTTGAACATGAAGAAAGGCAGAAGAAATTACAATTTTAACATAGAAAAATGCAGAAGAAATTACAATTTTAACATAGAAAAATGCAGAAGAAATTACAATTTTAACATAGAAAAATGCAGAAGAAATTACAATTTTAACATAGAAAAATGCAGAAGAAATTACAATTTTAACATAGAAAAATGCAGAAGAAATTACAATTTTAACATAGAAAAATGCAGAAGAAATTACAATTTGAACATGAAGAAAGGCAGAAGAAATTACAATTTTAACATAGAAAAATGCAGAAGAAATTACAATTTGAACATGAAGAAAGGCAGAAGAAATTACAATTTTAACATAGAAAAATGCAGAAGAAATTACAATTTTAACATAGAAAAATGCAGAAGAAATTACAATGTTAACATAGAAAAATGCAGAAGAAATTACAATTTTAACATAGAAAAATGCAGAAGAAATTACAATTTTAACATCGAAAAATGCAGAAGAAATTACAATTTTAACATAGAAAAATGCAGAAGAAATTACAATTTTAACATAGAAAAATGCAGAAGAAATTACAATTTTAACATAGAAAAATGCAGAAGAAATTACAATTTTAACATAGAAAAATGCAGAAGAAATTACAATTTTAACATAGAAAAATGCAGAAGAAATTACAATTTTAACATAGAAAAATGCAGAAGAAATTACAATTTGAACATAGAAAAATGCAGAAGAAATTACAATTTTAACATAGAAAAATGCAGAAGAAATTACAATTTGAACATGAAGAAAGGCAGAAGAAATTACAATTTGAACATGAAGAAAGGCAGAAGAAATTACAATTTGAACATGAAGAAAGGCAGAAGAAATTACAATTTGAACATGAAGAAAGGCAGAAGAAATTACAATTTTAACATAGAAAAATGCAGAAGAAATTACAATTTTAACATAGAAAAATGCAGAAGAAATTACAATTTTAACATAGAAAAATGCAGAAGAAATTACAATTTTAACATAGAAAAATGCAGAAGAAATTACAATTTTAACATAGAAAAATGCAGAAGAAATTACAATTTTAACATAGAAAAATGCAGAAGAAATTACAATTTGAACATGAAGAAAGGCAGAAGAAATTACAATTTTAACATAGAAAAATGCAGAAGAAATTACAATTTGAACATGAAGAAAGGCAGAAGAAATTACAATTTTAACATAGAAAAATGCAGAAGAAATTACAATTTTAACATAGAAAAATGCAGAAGAAATTACAATGTTAACATAGAAAAATGCAGAAGAAATTACAATTTTAACATAGAAAAATGCAGAAGAAATTACAATTTTAACATCGAAAAATGCAGAAGAAATTACAATTTTAACATAGAAAAATGCAGAAGAAATTACAATTTTAACATAGAAAAATGCAGAAGAAATTACAATTTTAACATAGAAAAATGCAGAAGAAATTACAATTTTAACATAGAAAAATGCAGAAGAAATTACAATTTTAACATAGAAAAATGCAGAAGAAATTACAATTTTAACATAGAAAAATGCAGAAGAAATTACAATTTTAACATAGAAAAATGCAGAAGAAATTACAATTTTAACATAGAAAAATGCAGAAGAAATTACAATTTGAACATGAAGAAAGGCAGAAGAAATTACAATTTGAACATGAAGAAAGGCAGAAGAAATTACAATTTGAACATGAAGAAAGGCAGAAGAAATTACAATTTGAACATGAAGAAAGGCAGAAGAAATTACAATTTTAACATAGAAAAATGCAGAAGAAATTACAATTTTAACATAGAAAAATGCAGAAGAAATTACAATTTTAACATAGAAAAATGCAGAAGAAATTACAATTTTAACATAGAAAAATGCAGAAGAAATTACAATTTGAACATAGAAAAATGCAGAAGAAATTACAATTTTAACATAGAAAAATGCAGAAGAAATTACAATTTGAACATGAAGAAAGGCAGAAGAAATTACAATTTGAACATGAAGAAAGGCAGAAGAAATTACAATTTTAACATAGAAAAATGCAGAAGAAATTACAATTTGAACATGAAGAAAGGCAGAAGAAATTACAATTTTAACATAGAAAAATGCAGAAGAAATTACAATTTTAACATAGAAAAATGCAGAAGAAATTACAATTTTAACATAGAAAAATGCAGAAGAAATTACAATTTTAACATAGAAAAATGCAGAAGAAATTACAATTTTAACATAGAAAAATGCAGAAGAAATTACAATTTTAACATAGAAAAATGCAGAAGAAATTACAATTTTAACATAGAAAAATGCAGAAGAAATTACAATTTGAACATGAAGAAAGGCAGAAGAAATTACAATTTGAACATGAAGAAAGGCAGAAGAAATTACAATTTTAACATAGAAAAATGCAGAAGAAATTACAATTTTAACATAGAAAAATGCAGAAGAAATTACAATTTTAACATAGAAAAATGCAGAAGAAATTACAATTTTAACATAGAAAAATGCAGAAGAAATTACAATTTTAACATAGAAAAATGCAGAAGAAATTACAATTTTAACATAGAAAAATGCAGAAGAAATTACAATTTTAACATAGAAAAATGCAGAAGAAATTACAATTTTAACATAGAAAAATGCAGAAGAAATTACAATTTTAACATAGAAAAATGCAGAAGAAATTACAATTTTAACATAGAAAAATGCAGAAGAAATTACAATTTTAACATAGAAAAATGCAGAAGAAATTACAATTTGAACATGAAGAAAGGCAGAAGAAATTACAATTTGAACATGAAGAAAGGCAGAAGAAATTACAATTTTAACATAGAAAAATGCAGAAGAAATTACAATTTTAACATAGAAAAATGCAGAAGAAATTACAATTTTAACATAGAAAAATGCAGAAGAAATTACAATTTTAACATAGAAAAATGCAGAAGAAATTACAATTTTAACATAGAAAAATGCAGAAGAAATTACAATTTTAACATAGAAAAATGCAGAAGAAATTACAATTTTAACATAGAAAAATGCAGAAGAAATTACAATTTTAACATAGAAAAATGCAGAAGAAATTACAATTTGAACATGAAGAAAGGCAGAAGAAATTACAATTTGAACATGAAGAAAGGCAGAAGAAATTACAATTTTAACATAGAAAAATGCAGAAGAAATTACAATTTTAACATAGAAAAATGCAGAAGAAATTACAATTTTAACATAGAAAAATGCAGAAGAAATTACAATTTTAACATAGAAAAATGCAGAAGAAATTACAATTTTAACATAGAAAAATGCAGAAGAAATTACAATTTTAACATAGAAAAATGCAGAAGAAATTACAATTTTAACATAGAAAAATGCAGAAGAAATTACAATTTTAACATAGAAAAATGCAGAAGAAATTACAATTTTAACATAGAAAAATGCAGAAGAAATTACAATTTTAACATAGAAAAATGCAGAAGAAATTACAATTTTAACATAGAAAAATGCAGAAGAAATTACAATTTTAACATAGAAAAATGCAGAAGAAATTACAATTTGAACATGAAGAAAGGCAGAAGAAATTACAATTTGAACATAGAAAAATGCAGAAGAAATTACAATTTGAACATGAAGAAAGGCAGAAGAAATTACAATTTTAACATAGAAAAATGCAGAAGAAATTACAATTTTAACATAGAAAAATGCAGAAGAAATTACAATTTGAACATGAAGAAATGCAGAAGAAATTACAATTTTAACATAGAAAAATGCAGAAGAAATTACAATTTTAACATAGAAAAATGCAGAAGAAATTACAATTTTAACATAGAAAAATGCAGAAGAAATTACAATTTTAACATAGAAAAATGCAGAAGAAATTACAATTTTAACATAGAAAAATGCAGAAGAAATTACAATTTGAACATAGAAAAATGCAGAAGAAATTACAATTTTAACATAGAAAAATGCAGAAGAAATTACAATTTGAACATGAAGAAAGGCAGAAGAAATTACAATTTGAACATGAAGAAAGGCAGAAGAAATTACAATTTTAACATAGAAAAATGCAGAAGAAATTACAATTTGAACATGAAGAAAGGCAGAAGAAATTACAATTTTAACATAGAAAAATGCAGAAGAAATTACAATTTTAACATAGAAAAATGCAGAAGAAATTACAATTTTAACATAGAAAAATGCAGAAGAAATTACAATTTTAACATAGAAAAATGCAGAAGAAATTACAATTTTAACATAGAAAAATGCAGAAGAAATTACAATTTTAACATAGAAAAATGCAGAAGAAATTACAATTTTAACATAGAAAAATGCAGAAGAAATTACAAATTTTAACATAGAAAAATGCAGAAGAAATTACAATTTTAACATAGAAAAATGCAGAAGAAATTACAATTTTAACATAGAAAAATGCAGAAGAAATTACAATTTGAACATGAAGAAAGGCAGAAGAAATTACAATTTGAACATGAAGAAAGGCAGAAGAAATTACAATTTTAACATAGAAAATGCAGAAGAAATTACAATTTGAACATGAAGAAAGGCAGAAGAAATTACAATTTTAACATGAAGAAAGGCAGAAGAAATTACAATTTTAACATAGAAAAATGCAGAAGAAATTACAATTTTAACATAGAAAAATGCAGAAGAAATTACAATTTTAACATAGAAAAATGCAGAAGAAATTACAATTTTAACATAGAAAAATGCAGAAGAAATTACAATTTTAACATAGAAAAATGCAGAAGAAATTACAATTTTAACATAGAAAAATGCAGAAGAAATTACAATTTGAACATGAAGAAAGGCAGAAGAAATTACAATTTGAACATGAAGAAAGGCAGAAGAAATTACAATTTTAACATAGAAAAATGCAGAAGAAATTACAATTTTAACATAGAAAAATGCAGAAGAAATTACAATTGTAACATAGAAAAATGCAGAAGAAATTACAATTTGAACATGAAGAAAGGCAGAAGAAATTACAATTTTAACATAGAAAAATGCAGAAGAAATTACAATTTTAACATAGAAAAATGCAGAAGAAATTACAATTTTAACATGAAGAAAGGCAGAAGAAATTACAATTTTAACATAGAAAAATGCAGAAGAAATTACAATTTTAACATAGAAAAATGCAGAAGAAATTACAATTTTAACATAGAAAAATGCAGAAGAAATTACAATTTTAACATGAAGAAAGGCAGAAGAAATTACAATTTGAACATAGAAAAATGCAGAAGAAATTACAATTTGAACATGAAGAAAGGCAGAAGAAATTACAATTTTAACATGAAGAAAGGCAGAAGAAATTACAATTTGAACATAGAAAAATGCAGAAGAAATTACAATTTTAACATAGAAAAATGCAGAAGAAATTACAATTTTAACATAGAAAAATGCAGAAGAAATTACAATTTTAACATAGAAAAATGCAGAAGAAATTACAATTTTAACATGAAGAAAGGCAGAAGAAATTACAATTTTAACATGAAGAAAGGCAGAAGAAATTACAATTTGAACATAGAAAAATGCAGAAGAAATTACAATTTTAACATAGAAAAATGCAGAAGAAATTACAATTTTAACATAGAAAAATGCAGAAGAAATTACAATTTTAACATAGAAAAATGCAGAAGAAATTACAATTTTAACATAGAAAAATGCAGAAGAAATTACAATTTTAACATGAAGAAAGGCAGAAGAAATTACAATTTGAACATAGAAAAATGCAGAAGAAATTACAATTTTAACATAGAAAAATGCAGAAGAAATTACAATTTTAACATGAAGAAAGGCAGAAGAAATTACAATTTTAACATAGAAAAATGCAGAAGAAATTACAATTTGAACATAGAAAAATGCAGAAGAAATTACAATTTTAACATAGAAAAATGCAGAAGAAATTACAATTTTAACATAGAAAAATGCAGAAGAAATTACAATTTTAACATAGAAAAATGCAGAAGAAATTACAATTTTAACATAGAAAAATGCAGAAGAAATTACAATTTTAACATAGAAAAATGCAGAAGAAATTACAATTTTAACATAGAAAAATGCAGAAGAAATTACAATTTTAACATAGAAAAATGCAGAAGAAATTACAATTTTAACATAGAAAAATGCAGAAGAAATTACAATTTTAACATAGAAAAATGCAGAAGAAATTACAATTTTAACATGAAGAAAGGCAGAAGAAATTACAATTTTAACATAGAAAAATGCAGAAGAAATTACAATTTTAACATAGAAAAATGCAGAAGAAATTACAATTTTAACATAGAAAAATGCAGAAGAAATTACAATTTGAACATGAAGAAAGGCAGAAGAAATTACAATTTTAACATAGAAAAATGCAGAAGAAATTACAATTTTAACATAGAAAAATGCAGAAGAAATTACAATTTTAACATGAAGAAAGGCAGAAGAAATTACAATTTTAACATAGAAAAATGCAGAAGAAATTACAATTTTAACATAGAAAAATGCAGAAGAAATTACAATTTGAACATGAAGAAAGGCAGAAGAAATTACAATTGTAACATAGAAAAATGCAGAAGAAATTACAATTTTAACATGAAGAAAGGCAGAAGAAATTACAATTTTAACATAGAAAAATGCAGAAGAAATTACAATTTTAACATAGAAAAATGCAGAAGAAATTACAATTTTAACATAGAAAAATGCAGAAGAAATTACAATTGTAACATAGAAAAATGCAGAAGAAATTACAATTTGAACATGAAGAAAGGCAGAAGAAATTACAATTTTAACATAGAAAAATGCAGAAGAAATTACAATTGTAACATAGAAAAATGCAGAAGAAATTACAATTTGAACATGAAGAAAGGCAGAAGAAATTACAATTTTAACATAGAAAAATGCAGAAGAAATTACAATTTTAACATAGAAAAATGCAGAAGAAATTACAATTTTAACATGAAGAAAGGCAGAAGAAATTACAATTTTAACATAGAAAAATGCAGAAGAAATTACAATTTTAACATAGAAAAATGCAGAAGAAATTACAATTTTAACATAGAAAAATGCAGAAGAAATTACAATTTTAACATGAAGAAAGGCAGAAGAAATTACAATTTGAACATAGAAAAATGCAGAAGAAATTACAATTTTAACATAGAAAAATGCAGAAGAAATTACAATTTTAACATGAAGAAAGGCAGAAGAAATTACAATTTTAACATAGAAAAATGCAGAAGAAATTACAATTTGAACATAGAAAAATGCAGAAGAAATTACAATTTTAACATAGAAAAATGCAGAAGAAATTACAATTTTAACATAGAAAAATGCAGAAGAAATTACAATTTTAACATAGAAAAATGCAGAAGAAATTACAATTTGAACATAGAAAAATGCAGAAGAAATTACAATTTTAACATAGAAAAATGCAGAAGAAATTACAATTTTAACATGAAGAAAGGCAGAAGAAATTACAATTTTAACATAGAAAAATGCAGAAGAAATTACAATTTTAACATAGAAAAATGCAGAAGAAATTACAATTTTAACATAGAAAAATGCAGAAGAAATTACAATTTGAACATGAAGAAAGGCAGAAGAAATTACAATTTGAACATGAAGAAAGGCAGAAGAAATTACAATTTTAACATAGAAAAATGCAGAAGAAATTACAATTTGAACATGAAGAAAGGCAGAAGAAATTACAATTTTAACATAGAAAAATGCAGAAGAAATTACAATTTTAACATAGAAAAATGCAGAAGAAATTACAATTTTAACATAGAAAAATGCAGAAGAAATTACAATTTTAACATAGAAAAATGCAGAAGAAATTACAATTTTAACATAGAAAAATGCAGAAGAAATTACAATTTTAACATAGAAAAATGCAGAAGAAATTACAATTTTAACATAGAAAAATGCAGAAGAAATTACAATTTTAACATAGAAAAATGCAGAAGAAATTACAATTTTAACATAGAAAAATGCAGAAGAAATTACAATTTTAACATAGAAAAATGCAGAAGAAATTACAATTTTAACATAGAAAAATGCAGAAGAAATTACAATTTGAACATAGAAAAATGCAGAAGAAATTACAATTTTAACATAGAAAAATGCAGAAGAAATTACAATTTGAACATAGAAAAATGCAGAAGAAATTACAATTTGAACATAGAAAAATGCAGAAGAAATTACAATTTTAACATAGAAAAATGCAGAAGAAATTACAATTTTAACATAGAAAAATGCAGAAGAAATTACAATTTTAACATAGAAAAATGCAGAAGAAATTACAATTTTAACATGAAGAAAGGCAGAAGAAATTACAATTTTAACATAGAAAAATGCAGAAGAAATTACAATTTTAACATAGAAAAATGCAGAAGAAATTACAATTTTAACATGAAGAAAGGCAGAAGAAATTACAATTTTAACATAGAAAAATGCAGAAGAAATTACAATTTGAACATAGAAAAATGCAGAAGAAATTACAATTTTAACATAGAAAAATGCAGAAGAAATTACAATTTTAACATAGAAAAATGCAGAAGAAATTACAATTTTAACATAGAAAAATGCAGAAGAAATTACAATTTGAACATAGAAAAATGCAGAAGAAATTACAATTTTAACATAGAAAAATGCAGAAGAAATTACAATTTTAACATGAAGAAAGGCAGAAGAAATTACAATTTTAACATAGAAAAATGCAGAAGAAATTACAATTTTAACATAGAAAAATGCAGAAGAAATTACAATTTTAACATAGAAAAATGCAGAAGAAATTACAATTTGAACATGAAGAAAGGCAGAAGAAATTACAATTTGAACATGAAGAAAGGCAGAAGAAATTACAATTTTAACATAGAAAAATGCAGAAGAAATTACAATTTGAACATGAAGAAAGGCAGAAGAAATTACAATTTGAACATAGAAAAATGCAGAAGAAATTACAATTTTAACATAGAAAAATGCAGAAGAAATTACAATTTTAACATAGAAAAATGCAGAAGAAATTACAATTTTAACATAGAAAAATGCAGAAGAAATTACAATTTTAACATAGAAAAATGCAGAAGAAATTACAATTTTAACATAGAAAAATGCAGAAGAAATTACAATTTTAACATAGAAAAATGCAGAAGAAATTACAATTTTAACATAGAAAAATGCAGAAGAAATTACAATTTTAACATAGAAAAATGCAGAAGAAATTACAATTTTAACATAGAAAAATGCAGAAGAAATTACAATTTTAACATAGAAAAATGCAGAAGAAATTACAATTTGAACATAGAAAAATGCAGAAGAAATTACAATTTTAACATAGAAAAATGCAGAAGAAATTACAATTTGAACATAGAAAAATGCAGAAGAAATTACAATTTTAACATAGAAAAATGCAGAAGAAATTACAATTTTAACATAGAAAAATGCAGAAGAAATTACAATTTTAACATAGAAAAATGCAGAAGAAATTACAATTTTAACATAGAAAAATGCAGAAGAAATTACAATTTTAACATAGAAAAATGCAGAAGAAATTACAATTTTAACATAGAAAAATGCAGAAGAAATTACAATTTTAACATAGAAAAATGCAGAAGAAATTACAATTTTAACATAGAAAAATGCAGAAGAAATTACAATTTTAACATAGAAAAATGCAGAAGAAATTACAATTTTAACATAGAAAAATGCAGAAGAAATTACAATTTTAACATAGAAAAATGCAGAAGAAATTACAATTTTAACATAGAAAAATGCAGAAGAAATTACAATTTTAACATAGAAAAATGCAGAAGAAATTACAATTTTAACATAGAAAAATGCAGAAGAAATTACAATTTTAACATAGAAAAATGCAGAAGAAATTACAATTTTAACATAGAAAAATGCAGAAGAAATTACAATTTTAACATGAAGAAAGGCAGAAGAAATTACAATTTTAACATAGAAAAATGCAGAAGAAATTACAATTTTAACATAGAAAAATGCAGAAGAAATTACAATTTTAACATAGAAAAATGCAGAAGAAATTACAATTTGAACATAGAAAAATGCAGAAGAAATTACAATTTTAACATAGAAAAATGCAGAAGAAATTACAATTTGAACATAGAAAAATGCAGAAGAAATTACAATTTTAACATAGAAAAATGCAGAAGAAATTACAATTTTAACATAGAAAAATGCAGAAGAAATTACAATTTTAACATAGAAAAATGCAGAAGAAATTACAATTTTAACATAGAAAAATGCAGAAGAAATTACAATTTTAACATAGAAAAATGCAGAAGAAATTACAATTTTAACATAGAAAAATGCAGAAGAAATTACAATTTTAACATAGAAAAATGCAGAAGAAATTACAATTTGAACATAGAAAAATGCAGAAGAAATTACAATTTTAACATAGAAAAATGCAGAAGAAATTACAATTTGAACATAGAAAAATGCAGAAGAAATTACAATTTGAACATAGAAAAATGCAGAAGAAATTACAATTTTAACATAGAAAAATGCAGAAGAAATTACAATTTTAACATAGAAAAATGCAGAAGAAATTACAATTTTAACATAGAAAAATGCAGAAGAAATTACAATTTTAACATAGAAAAATGCAGAAGAAATTACAATTTTAACATAGAAAAATGCAGAAGAAATTACAATTTGAACATAGAAAAATGCAGAAGAAATTACAATTTTAACATAGAAAAATGCAGAAGAAATTACAATTTGAACATAGAAAAATGCAGAAGAAATTACAATTTTAACATAGAAAAATGCAGAAGAAATTACAATTTTAACATAGAAAAATGCAGAAGAAATTACAATTTTAACATAGAAAAATGCAGAAGAAATTACAATTTTAACATAGAAAAATGCAGAAGAAATTACAATTTTAACATAGAAAAATGCAGAAGAAATTACAATTTTAACATAGAAAAATGCAGAAGAAATTACAATTTTAACATAGAAAAATGCAGAAGAAATTACAATTTTAACATAGAAAAATGCAGAAGAAATTACAATTTTAACATAGAAGAAAGGCAGAAGAAATTACAATTTTAACATAGAAAAATGCAGAAGAAATTACAATTTTAACATAGAAAAATGCAGAAGAAATTACAATTTTAACATAGAAAAATGCAGAAGAAATTACAATTTTAACATAGAAAAATGCAGAAGAAATTACAATTTTAACATAGAAGAAAGGCAGAAGAAATTACAATTTTAACATAGAAAAATGCAGAAGAAATTACAATTTTAACATGAAGAAAGGCAGAAGAAATTACAATTTTAACATAGAAAAATGCAGAAGAAATTACAATTTGAACATAGAAAAATGCAGAAGAAATTACAATTTTAACATAGAAAAATGCAGAAGAAATTACAATTTTAACATAGAAAAATGCAGAAGAAATTACAATTTTAACATAGAAAAATGCAGAAGAAATTACAATTTTAACATAGAAAAATGCAGAAGAAATTACAATTTGAACATAGAAAAATGCAGAAGAAATTACAATTTTAACATAGAAAAATGCAGAAGAAATTACAATTTGAACATAGAAAAATGCAGAAGAAATTACAATTTGAACATAGAAAAATGCAGAAGAAATTACAATTTTAACATAGAAAAATGCAGAAGAAATTACAATTTTAACATAGAAAAATGCAGAAGAAATTACAATTTTAACATAGAAAAATGCAGAAGAAATTACAATTTTAACATAGAAAAATGCAGAAGAAATTACAATTTTAACATAGAAAAATGCAGAAGAAATTACAATTTGAACATAGAAAAATGCAGAAGAAATTACAATTTTAACATAGAAAAATGCAGAAGAAATTACAATTTTAACATAGAAAAATGCAGAAGAAATTACAATTTTAACATAGAAAAATGCAGAAGAAATTACAATTTTAACATAGAAAAATGCAGAAGAAATTACAATTTTAACATAGAAAAATGCAGAAGAAATTACAATTTTAACATAGAAAAATGCAGAAGAAATTACAATTTTAACATAGAAAAATGCAGAAGAAATTACAATTTTAACATAGAAAAATGCAGAAGAAATTACAATTTTAACATAGAAAAATGCAGAAGAAATTACAATTTTAACATGAAGAAAGGCAGAAGAAATTACAATTTTAACATAGAAAAATGCAGAAGAAATTACAATTTTAACATAGAAAAATGCAGAAGAAATTACAATTTTAACATAGAAAAATGCAGAAGAAATTACAATTTTAACATAGAAAAATGCAGAAGAAATTACAATTTTAACATAGAAGAAAGGCAGAAGAAATTACAATTTTAACATAGAAAAATGCAGAAGAAATTACAATTTTAACATGAAGAAAGGCAGAAGAAATTACAATTTTAACATAGAAAAATGCAGAAGAAATTACAATTTTAACATAGAAAAATGCAGAAGAAATTACAATTTTAACATAGAAAAATGCAGAAGAAATTACAATTTTAACATAGAAAAATGCAGAAGAAATTACAATTTAAACATAGAAAAATGCAGAAGAAATTACAATTTGAACATAGAAAAATGCAGAAGAAATTACAATTTTAACATAGAAAAATGCAGAAGAAATTACAATTTTAACATAGAAAAATGCAGAAGAAATTACAATTTTAACATAGAAAAATGCAGAAGAAATTACAATTTTAACATAGAAAAATGCAGAAGAAATTACAATTTTAACATAGAAAAATGCAGAAGAAATTACAATTTTAACATAGAAAAATGCAGAAGAAATTACAATTTGAACATGAAGAAAGGCAGAAGAAATTACAATTTTAACATAGAAAAATGCAGAAGAAATTACAATTTTAACATAGAAAAATGCAGAAGAAATTACAATTTTAACATAGAAAAATGCAGAAGAAATTACAATTTGAACATGAAGAAAGGCAGAAGAAATTACAATTTTAACATAGAAAAATGCAGAAGAAATTACAATTTGAACATAGAAAAATGCAGAAGAAATTACAATTTGAACATAGAAAAATGCAGAAGAAATTACAATTTTAACATAGAAAAATGCAGAAGAAATTACAATTTTAACATAGAAAAATGCAGAAGAAATTACAATTTTAACATAGAAAAATGCAGAAGAAATTACAATTTGAACATAGAAAAATGCAGAAGAAATTACAATTTTAACATAGAAAAATGCAGAAGAAATTACAATTTTAACATAGAAAAATGCAGAAGAAATTACAATTTTAACATAGAAAAATGCAGAAGAAATTACAATTTTAACATAGAAAAATGCAGAAGAAATTACAATTTTAACATAGAAAAATGCAGAAGAAATTACAATTTTAACATAGAAGAAAGGCAGAAGAAATTACAATTTTAACATAGAAAAATGCAGAAGAAATTACAATTTTAACATAGAAAAATGCAGAAGAAATTACAATTTTAACATAGAAAAATGCAGAAGAAATTAAAATTTTAACATAGAAAAATGCAGAAGAAATTACAATTTGAACATGAAGAAAGGCAGAAGAAATTACAATTTTAACATAGAAAAATGCAGAAGAAATTACAATTTTAACATGAAGAAAGGCAGAAGAAATTACAATTTTAACATAGAAAAATGCAGAAGAAATTACAATTTTAACATAGAAAAATGCAGAAGAAATTACAATTTTAACATAGAAAAATGCAGAAGAAATTACAATTTTAACATAGAAAAATGCAGAAGAAATTACAATTTTAACATAGAAAAATGCAGAAGAAATTACAATTTGAACATAGAAAAATGCAGAAGAAATTACAATTTTAACATAGAAAAATGCAGAAGAAATTACAATTTTAACATAGAAAAATGCAGAAGAAATTACAATTTTAACATAGAAAAATGCAGAAGAAATTACAATTTTAACATAGAAAAATGCAGAAGAAATTACAATTTTAACATAGAAAAATGCAGAAGAAATTACAATTTTAACATAGAAAAATGCAGAAGAAATTACAATTTGAACATGAAGAAAGGCAGAAGAAATTACAATTGTAACATAGAAAAATGCAGAAGAAATTACAATTTTAACATAGAAAAATGCAGAAGAAATTACAATTTTAACATAGAAAAATGCAGAAGAAATTACAATTTTAACATAGAAAAATGCAGAAGAAATTACAATTTTAACATAGAAAAATGCAGAAGAAATTACAATTTTAACATAGAAAAATGCAGAAGAAATTACAATTTTAACATAGAAAAATGCAGAAGAAATTACAATTTTAACATAGAAAAATGCAGAAGAAATTACAATTTTAACATAGAAAAATGCAGAAGAAATTACAATTTTAACATAGAAAAATGCAGAAGAAATTACAATTTGAACATGAAGAAAGGCAGAAGAAATTACAATTTTAACATAGAAAAATGCAGAAGAAATTACAATTTTAACATGAAGAAAGGCAGAAGAAATTACAATTTTAACATAGAAAAATGCAGAAGAAATTACAATTTTAACATAGAAAAATGCAGAAGAAATTACAATTTTAACATAGAAAAATGCAGAAGAAATTACAATTTTAACATAGAAAAATGCAGAAGAAATTACAATTTTAACATAGAAAAATGCAGAAGAAATTACAATTTTAACATAGAAAAATGCAGAAGAAATTACAATTTTAACATAGAAAAATGCAGAAGAAATTACAATTTTAACATAGAAAAATGCAGAAGAAATTACAATTTGAACATGAAGAAAGGCAGAAGAAATTACAATTTTAACATAGAAAAATGCAGAAGAAATTACAATTTTAACATAGTAAAATGCAGAAGAAATTACAATTTTAACATAGAAAAATGCAGAAGAAATTACAATTTTAACATAGAAAAATGCAGAAGAAATTACAATTTTAACATAGAAAAATGCAGAAGAAATTACAATTTTAACATAGAAAAATGCAGAAGAAATTACAATTTGAACATGAAGAAAGGCAGAAGAAATTATAATTTGAACATGAAGAAAGGCAGAAGAAATTACAATTTTAACATAGAAAAATGCAGAAGAAATTACAATTTTAACATAGAAAAATGCAGAAGAAATTACAATTGTAACATAGAAAAATGCAGAAGAAATTACAATTGTAACATAGAAAAATGCAGAAGAAATTACAATTTTAACATGAAGAAAGGCAGAAGAAATTACAATTTTAACATAGAAAAATGCAGAAGAAATTACAATTTTAACATAGAAAAATGCAGAAGAAATTACAATTGTAACATAGAAAAATGCAGAAGAAATTACAATTTGAACATGAAGAAAGGCAGAAGAAATTACAATTTTAACATAGAAAAATGCAGAAGAAATTACAATTTTAACATAGAAAAATGCAGAAGAAATTACAATTTTAACATGAAGAAAGGCAGAAGAAATTACAATTTTAACATAGAAAAATGCAGAAGAAATTACAATTTTAACATAGAAAAATGCAGAAGAAATTACAATTTTAACATAGAAAAATGCAGAAGAAATTACAATTTTAACATGAAGAAAGGCAGAAGAAATTACAATTTGAACATAGAAAAATGCAGAAGAAATTACAATTTTAACATAGAAAAATGCAGAAGAAATTACAATTTTAACATAGAAAAATGCAGAAGAAATTACAATTTTAACATAGAAAAATGCAGAAGAAATTACAATTTTAACATAGAAAAATGCAGAAGAAATTACAATTTTAACATAGAAAAATGCAGAAGAAATTACAATTTGAACATGAAGAAAGGCAGAAGAAATTACAATTTTAACATAGAAAAATGCAGAAGAAATTACAATTTTAACATGAAGAAAGGCAGAAGAAATTACAATTTTAACATAGAAAAATGCAGAAGAAATTACAATTTTAACATAGAAAAATGCAGAAGAAATTACAATTTTAACATAGAAAAATGCAGAAGAAATTACAATTTTAACATAGAAAAATGCAGAAGAAATTACAATTTTAACATAGAAAAATGCAGAAGAAATTACAATTTTAACATAGAAAAATGCAGAAGAAATTACAATTTTAACATAGAAAAATGCAGAAGAAATTACAATTTTAACATAGAAAAATGCAGAAGAAATTACAATTTGAACATGAAGAAAGGCAGAAGAAATTACAATTTTAACATAGAAAAATGCAGAAGAAATTACAATTTTAACATAGTAAAATGCAGAAGAAATTACAATTTTAACATAGAAAAATGCAGAAGAAATTACAATTTTAACATAGAAAAATGCAGAAGAAATTACAATTTTAACATAGAAAAATGCAGAAGAAATTACAATTTTAACATAGAAAAATGCAGAAGAAATTACAATTTGAACATGAAGAAAGGCAGAAGAAATTATAATTTGAACATGAAGAAAGGCAGAAGAAATTACAATTTTAACATAGAAAAATGCAGAAGAAATTACAATTTTAACATAGAAAAATGCAGAAGAAATTACAATTTTAACATAGAAAAATGCAGAAGAAATTACAATTTTAACATAGAAAAATGCAGAAGAAATTACAATTTTAACATAGAAAAATGCAGAAGAAATTACAATTTGAACATGAAGAAAGGCAGAAGAAATTACAATTTGAACATGAAGAAAGGCAGAAGAAATTACAATTTTAACATAGAAAAATGCAGAAGAAATTACAATTTTAACATAGAAAAATGCAGAAGAAATTACAATTGTAACATAGAAAAATGCAGAAGAAATTACAATTTGAACATGAAGAAAGGCAGAAGAAATTACAATTTTAACATAGAAAAATGCAGAAGAAATTACAATTTTAACATAGAAAAATGCAGAAGAAATTACAATTTTAACATGAAGAAAGGCAGAAGAAATTACAATTTTAACATAGAAAAATGCAGAAGAAATTACAATTTTAACATAGAAAAATGCAGAAGAAATTACAATTTTAACATAGAAAAATGCAGAAGAAATTACAATTTTAACATGAAGAAAGGCAGAAGAAATTACAATTTGAACATAGAAAAATGCAGAAGAAATTACAATTTTAACATAGAAAAATGCAGAAGAAATTACAATTTTAACATAGAAAAATGCAGAAGAAATTACAATTTTAACATGAAGAAAGGCAGAAGAAATTACAATTTTAACATAGAAAAATGCAGAAGAAATTACAATTTTAACATAGAAAAATGCAGAAGAAATTACAATTTTAACATAGAAAAATGCAGAAGAAATTACAATTTTAACATGAAGAAAGGCAGAAGAAATTACAATTTGAACATAGAAAAATGCAGAAGAAATTACAATTTTAACATAGAAAAATGCAGAAGAAATTACAATTTTAACATGAAGAAAGGCAGAAGAAATTACAATTTTAACATAGAAAAATGCAGAAGAAATTACAATTTGAACATAGAAAAATGCAGAAGAAATTACAATTTTAACATAGAAAAATGCAGAAGAAATTACAATTTTAACATAGAAAAATGCAGAAGAAATTACAATTTTAACATAGAAAAATGCAGAAGAAATTACAATTTTAACATAGAAAAATGCAGAAGAAATTACAATTTTAACATAGAAAAATGCAGAAGAAATTACAATTTTAACATAGAAAAATGCAGAAGAAATTACAATTTTAACATAGAAAAATGCAGAAGAAATTACAATTTTAACATAGAAAAATGCAGAAGAAATTACAATTTTAACATAGAAAAATGCAGAAGAAATTACAATTTTAACATGAAGAAAGGCAGAAGAAATTACAATTTTAACATAGAAAAATGCAGAAGAAATTACAATTTTAACATAGAAAAATGCAGAAGAAATTACAATTTTAACATAGAAAAATGCAGAAGAAATTACAATTTGAACATGAAGAAAGGCAGAAGAAATTACAATTTTAACATAGAAAAATGCAGAAGAAATTACAATTTTAACATAGAAAAATGCAGAAGAAATTACAATTTTAACATAGAAAAATGCAGAAGAAATTACAATTTGAACATGAAGAAAGGCAGAAGAAATTACAATTTTAACATAGAAAAATGCAGAAGAAATTACAATTTTAACATAGAAAAATGCAGAAGAAATTACAATTTTAACATGAAGAAAGGCAGAAGAAATTACAATTTTAACATAGAAAAATGCAGAAGAAATTACAATTTTAACATAGAAAAATGCAGAAGAAATTACAATTTGAACATGAAGAAAGGCAGAAGAAATTACAATTGTAACATAGAAAAATGCAGAAGAAATTACAATTTTAACATGAAGAAAGGCAGAAGAAATTACAATTTTAACATAGAAAAATGCAGAAGAAATTACAATTTTAACATAGAAAAATGCAGAAGAAATTACAATTTTAACATAGAAAAATGCAGAAGAAATTACAATTGTAACATAGAAAAATGCAGAAGAAATTACAATTTGAACATGAAGAAAGGCAGAAGAAATTACAATTTTAACATAGAAA
>NW_027633212.1:33792-68767 GCF_053919585.1 Euprymna scolopes
AAAATGCAGAAGAAATTACAATTTTAACATAGAAAAATGCAGAAGAAATTACAATTTTAACATAGAAAAATGCAGAAGAAATTACAATTTTAACATAGAAAAATGCAGAAGAAATTACAATTTGAACATGAAGAAAGGCAGAAGAAATTACAATTTTAACATAGAAAAATGCAGAAGAAATTACAATTTAACATAATGAAAAATGCAGAAGAAATTACAATTTTAACATGAAGAAAGGCAGAAGAAATTACAATTTTAACATAGAAAAATGCAGAAGAAATTACAATTTTAACATAGAAAAATGCAGAAGAAATTACAATTTTAACATAGAAAAATGCAGAAGAAATTACAATTTTAACATGAAGAAAGGCAGAAGAAATTACAATTTTAACATAGAAAAATGCAGAAGAAATTACAATTTTAACATAGAAAAATGCAGAAGAAATTACAATTTTAACATAGAAAAATGCAGAAGAAATTACAATTTTAACATAGAAAAATGCAGAAGAAATTACAATTTTAACATAGAAAAATGCAGAAGAAATTACAATTTTAAACATAGAAAAATGCAGAAGAAATTACAATTTTAACATAGAAAAATGCAGAAGAAATTACAATTTTAACATAGAAAAATGCAGAAGAAATTACAATTTTAACATAGAAAAATGCAGAAGAAATTACAATTTTAACATAGAAAAATGCAGAAGAAATTACAATTTGAACATGAAGAAAGGCAGAAGAAATTACAATTTTAACATAGAAAAATGCAGAAGAAATTACAATTTTAACATAGAAAAATGCAGAAGAAATTACAATTTTAACATAGAAAAATGCAGAAGAAATTACAATTTTAACATAGAAAAATGCAGAAGAAATTACAATTTTAACATAGAAAAATGCAGAAGAAATTACAATTTTAACATAGAAAAATGCAGAAGAAATTACAATTTTAACATAGAAAAATGCAGAAGAAATTACAATTTTAACATAGAAAAATGCAGAAGAAATTACAATTTGAACATGAAGAAAGGCAGAAGAAATTACAATTTTAACATAGAAAAATGCAGAAGAAATTACAATTTTAACATAGAAAAATGCAGAAGAAATTACAATTTTAACATAGAAAAATGCAGAAGAAATTACAATTTTAACATAGAAAAATGCAGAAGAAATTACAATTTTAACATAGAAAAATGCAGAAGAAATTACAATTTGAACATGAAGAAAGGCAGAAGAAATTACAATTTTAACATAGAAAAATGCAGAAGAAATTACAATTTGAACATAGAAAAATGCAGAAGAAATTACAATTTTAACATAGAAAAATGCAGAAGAAATTACAATTTTAACATAGAAAAATGCAGAAGAAATTACAATTTTAACATAGAAAAATGCAGAAGAAATTACAATTTTAACATAGAAAAATGCAGAAGAAATTACAATTTTAACATAGAAAAATGCAGAAGAAATTACAATTTTAACATAGAAAAATGCAGAAGAAATTAATTTGAACATGAAGAAAGGCAGAAGAAATTACAATTTTAACATAGAAAAATGCAGAAGAAATTACAATTTTAACATGAAGAAAGGCAGAAGAAATTACAATTTTAACATAGAAAAATGCAGAAGAAATTACAATTTTAACATAGAAAAATGCAGAAGAAATTACAATTTTAACATAGAAAAATGCAGAAGAAATTACAATTTTAACATAGAAAAATGCAGAAGAAATTACAATTTTAACATAGAAAAATGCAGAAGAAATTACAATTTTAACATAGAAAAATGCAGAAGAAATTACAATTTTAACATAGAAAAATGCAGAAGAAATTACAATTTTAACATAGAAAAATGCAGAAGAAATTACAATTTTAACATGAAGAAAGGCAGAAGAAATTACAATTTTAACATAGAAAAATGCAGAAGAAATTACAATTTGAACATGAAGAAAGGCAGAAGAAATTACAATTTTAACATAGAAAAATGCAGAAGAAATTACAATTTTAACATAGAAAAATGTAGAAGAAATTACAATTTTAACATAGAAAAATGCAGAAGAAATTACAATTTTAACATAGAAAAATGCAGAAGAAATTACAATTTTAACATAGAAAAATGCAGAAGAAATTACAATTTTAACATAGAAAAATGCAGAAGAAATTACAATTTTAACATAGAAAAATGCAGAAGAAATTACAATTTTAACATAGAAAAATGCAGAAGAAATTACAATTTTAACATGAAGAAAGGCAGAAGAAATTACAATTTTAACATAGAAAAATGCAGAAGAAATTACAATTTGAACATGAAGAAAGGCAGAAGAAATTACAATTTTAACATAGAAAAATGCAGAAGAAATTACAATTTTAACATAGAAAAATGCAGAAGAAATTACAATTTTAACATAGAAAAATGCAGAAGAAATTACAATTTTAACATAGAAAAATGCAGAAGAAATTACAATTTTAACATAGAAAAATGCAGAAGAAATTACAATTTTAACATAGAAAAATGCAGAAGAAATTACAATTTTAACATAGAAAAATGCAGAAGAAATTACAATTTTAACATGAAGAAATGCAGAAGAAATTACAATTTTAACATAGAAAAATGCAGAAGAAATTACAATTTGAACATGAAGAAAGGCAGAAGAAATTACAATTTTAACATAGAAAAATGCAGAAGAAATTACAATTTGAACATGAAGAAAGGCAGAAGAAATTACAATTTTAACATAGAAAAATGCAGAAGAAATTACAATTTTAACATAGAAAAATGCAGAAGAAATTACAATTTTAACATGAAGAAAGGCAGAAGAAATTACAATTTTAACATAGAAAAATGCAGAAGAAATTACAATTTGAACATGAAGAAAGGCAGAAGAAATTACAATTTTAACATAGAAAAATGCAGAAGAAATTACAATTTTAACATAGAAAAATGCAGAAGAAATTACAATTTTAACATAGAAAAATGCAGAAGAAATTACAATTTTAACATAGAAAAATGCAGAAGAAATTACAATTTTAACATGAAGAAAGGCAGAAGAAATTACAATTTTAACATAGAAAAATGCAGAAGAAATTACAATTTTAACATGAAGAAATGCAGAAGAAATTACAATTTTAACATAGAAAAATGCAGAAGAAATTACAATTTGAACATGAAGAAAGGCAGAAGAAATTACAATTTTAACATAGAAAAATGCAGAAGAAATTACAATTTTAACATAGAAAAATGCAGAAGAAATTACAATTTTAACATAGAAAAATGCAGAAGAAATTACAATTTTAACATGAAGAAAGGCAGAAGAAATTACAATTTTAACATGAAGAAAGGCAGAAGAAATTACAATTTTAACATGAAGAAAGGCAGAAGAAATTACAATTTTAACATAGAAAAATGCAGAAGAAATTACAATTTTAACATGAAGAAAGGCAGAAGAAATTACAATTTTAACATAGAAAAATGCAGAAGAAATTACAATTTTAACATAGAAAAATGCAGAAGAAATTACAATTTTAACATAGAAAAATGCAGAAGAAATTACAATTTTAACATGAAGAAAGGCAGAAGAAATTACAATTTTAACATGAAGAAAGGCAGAAGAAATTACAATTTTAACATGAAGAAAGGCAGAAGAAATTACAATTTTAACATAGAAAAATGCAGAAGAAATTACAATTTTAACATAGAAAAATGCAGAAGAAATTACAATTTTAACATGAAGAAAGGCAGAAGAAATTACAATTTTAACATAGAAAAATGCAGAAGAAATTACAATTTGAACATGAAGAAAGGCAGAAGAAATTACAATTTGAACATAGAAAAATGCAGAAGAAATTACAATTTTAACATAGAAAAATGCAGAAGAAATTACAATTTTAACATGAAGAAAGGCAGAAGAAATTACAATTTTAACATAGAAAAATGCAGAAGAAATTACAATTTGAACATGAAGAAAGGCAGAAGATATTACAATTTTAACATAGAAAAATGCAGAAGAAATTACAATTTGAACATGAAGAAAGGCAGAAGAAATTACAATTTTAACATAGAAAAATGCAGAAGAAATTACAATTTTAACATAGAAAAATGCAGAAGAAATTACAATTTGAACATGAAGAAAGGCAGAAGAAATTACAATTTTAACATGAAGAAAGGCAGAAGAAATTACAATTTTAACATAGAAAAATGCAGAAGAAATTACAATTTGAACATGAAGAAAGGCAGAAGAAATTACAATTTTAACATAGAAAAATGCAGAAGAAATTACAATTTTAACATAGAAAAATGCAGAAGAAATTACAATTTTAACATAGAAAAATGCAGAAGAAATTACAATTTGAACATGAAGAAAGGCAGAAGAAATTACAATTTTAACATAGAAAAAAGCAGAAGAAATTACCATTTGAACATGAAGAAAGGCAGAAGAAATTACAATTTTAACATAGAAAAATGCAGAAGAAATTACAATTTTAACATAGAAAAATGCAGAAGAAATTACAATTTTAACATAGAAAAATGCAGAAGAAATTACAATTTTAACATGAAGAAAGGCAGAAGAAATTACAATTTTAACATAGAAAAATGCAGAAGAAATTACAATTTTAACATGAAGAAAGGCAGAAGAAATTACAATTTTAACATAGAAAAATGCAGAAGAAATTACAATTTGAACATGAAGAAAGGCAGAAGAAATTACAATTTTAACATAGAAAAATGCAGAAGAAATTACAATTTTAACATGAAGAAAGGCAGAAGAAATTACAATTTTAACATAGAAAAATGCAGAAGAAATTACAATTTTAACATAGAAAAATGCAGAAGAAATTACAATTTTAAGATAGAAAAATGCAGAAGAAATTACAATTTTAACATGAAGAAAGGCAGAAGAAATTACAATTTTAACATAGAAAAATGCAGAAGAAATTACAATTTTAACATGAAGAAAGGCAGAAGAAATTACAATTTTAACATAGAAAAATGCAGAAGAAATTACAATTTTAACATGAAGAAAGGCAGAAGAAATTACAATTTTAACATAGAAAAATGCAGAAGAAATTACAATTTGAACATGAAGAAAGGCAGAAGAAATTACAATTTTAACATAGAAAAATGCAGAAGAAATTACAATTTTAACATGAAGAAAGGCAGAAGAAATTACAATTTTAACATAGAAAAATGCAGAAGAAATTACAATTTGAACATGAAGAAAGGCAGAAGAAATTACAATTTTAACATAGAAAAATGCAGAAGAAATTACAATTTTAACATGAAGAAAGGCAGAAGAAATTACAATTTTAACATAGAAAAATGCAGAAGAAATTACAATTTTAACATAGAAAAATGCAGAAGAAATTACAATTTTAACATAGAAAAATGCAGAAGAAATTACAATTTTAACATAGAAAAATGCAGAAGAAATTACAATTTTAACATAGAAAAATGCAGAAGAAATTACAATTTTAACATAGAAAAATGCAGAAGAAATTACAATTTTAACATAGAAAAATGCAGAAGAAATTACAATTTGAACATGAAGAAAGGCAGAAGAAATTACAATTTTAACATAGAAAAATGCAGAAGAAATTACAATTTGAACATGAAGAAAGGCAGAAGAAATTACAATTTTTACATAGAAAAATGCAGAAGAAATTACAATTTGAACATGAAGAAAGGCAGAAGAAATTACAATTTTAACATGAAGAAAGGCAGAAGAAATTACAATTTTAACATAGAAAAATGCAGAAGAAATTACAATTTTAACATAGAAAAATGCAGTAGAAATTACAATTTGAACATGAAGAAAGGCAGAAGAAATTACAATTTTAACATAGAAAAATGCAGAAGAAATTACAATTTTAACATAGAAAAATGCAGAAGAAATTACAATTTTAACATAGAAAAATGCAGAAGAAATTACAATTTTAACATAGAAAAATGCAGAAGAAATTACAATTTTAACATAGAAAAATGCAGAAGAAATTACAATTTTAACATAGAAAAATGCAGAAGAAATTACAATTTTAACATAGAAAAATGCAGAAGAAATTACAATTTTAACATAGAAAAATGCAGAAGAAATTACAATTTTAACATAGAAAAATGCAGAAGAAATTACAATTTTAACATAGAAAAATGCAGAAGAAATTACAATTTTAACATAGAAAAATGCAGAAGAAATTACAATTTGAACATGAAGAAAGGCAGAAGAAATTACAATTTTAACATAGAAAAATGCAGAAGAAATTACAATTTTAACATAGAAAAATGCAGAAGAAATTACAATTTTAACATAGAAAAATGCAGAAGAAATTACAATTTTAACATAGAAAAATGCAGAAGAAATTACAATTTTAACATAGAAAAATGCAGAAGAAATTACAATTTTAACATGAAGAAAGGCAGAAGAAATTACAATTTTAACATAGAAAAATGCAGAAGAAATTACAATTTTAACATAGAAAAATGCAGAAGAAATTACAATTTTAACATAGAAAAATGCAGAAGAAATTACAATTTTAACATAGAAAAATGCAGAAGAAATTACAATTTTAACATAGAAAAATGCAGAAGAAATTACAATTTTAACATAGAAAAATGCAGAAGAAATTACAATTTTAACATAGAAATATGCAGAAGAAATTACAATTTGAACATGAAGAAAGGCAGAAGAAATTACAATTTTAACATAGAAAAATGCAGAAGAAATTACAATTTGAACATGAAGAAAGGCAGAAGAAATTACAATTTTAACATAGAAAAATGCAGAAGAAATTACAATTTTAACATAGAAAAATGCAGAAGAAATTACAATTTTAACATAGAAAAATGCAGAAGAAATTACAATTTTAACATAGAAAAATGCAGAAGAAATTACAATTTGAACATGAAGAAAGGCAGAAGAAATTACAATTTTAACATAGAAAAATGCAGAAGAAATTACAATTTGAACATGAAGAAAGGCAGAAGAAATTACAATTTTAACATAGAAAAATGCAGAATAAATTACAATTTTAACATAGAAAAATGCAGAATAAATTACAATTTGAACATGAAGAAAGGCAGAAGAAATTACAATTTTAACATAGAAAAATGCAGAAGAAATTACAATTTTAACATAGAAAAATGCAGAAGAAATTACAATTTTAACATAGAAAAATGCAGAAGAAATTACAATTTGAACATGAAGAAAGGCAGAAGAAATTACAATTTTAACATAGAAAAATGCAGAAGAAATTACAATTTTAACATAGAAAAATGCAGAATAAATTACAATTTTAACATAGAAAAATGCAGAAGAAATTACAATTTTAACATAGAAAAATGCAGAAGAAATTACAATTTTAACATAGAAAAATGCAGAAGAAATTACAATTTTAACATAGAAAAATGCAGAAGAAATTACAATTTTAACATAGAAAAATGCAGAAGAAATTACAATTTTAACATAGAAAAATGCAGAAGAAATTACAATTTTAACATAGAAAAATGCAGAAGAAATTACAATTTTAACATAGAAAAATGCAGAAGAAATTACAATTTTAAGATAGAAAAATGCAGAAGAAATTACAATTTTAACATGAAGAAAGGCAGAAGAAATTACAATTTTAACATAGAAAAATGCAGAAGAAATTACAATTTTAACATGAAGAAAGGCAGAAGAAATTACAATTTTAACATAGAAAAATGCAGAAGAAATTACAATTTGAACATGAAGAAAGGCAGAAGAAATTACAATTTTAACATAGAAAAATGCAGAAGAAATTACAATTTTAACATGAAGAAAGGCAGAAGAAATTACAATTTTAACATCGAAAAATGCAGAAGAAATTACAATTTTAACATAGAAAAATGCAGAAGAAATTACAATTTTAAGATAGAAAAATGCAGAAGAAATTACAATTTTAACATGAAGAAAGGCAGAAGAAATTACAATTTTAACATAGAAAAATGCAGAAGAAATTACAATTTGAACATGAAGAAAGGCAGAAGAAATTACAATTTTAACATAGAAAAATGCAGAAGAAATTACAATTTTAACATGAAGAAAGGCAGAAGAAATTACAATTTTAACATAGAAAAATGCAGAAGAAATTACAATTTTAACATAGAAAAATGCAGAAGAAATTACAATTTTAACATAGAAAAATGCAGAAGAAATTACAATTTTAACATAGAAAAATGCAGAAGAAATTACAATTTTAACATAGAAAAATGCAGAAGAAATTACAATTTTAACATAGAAAAATGCAGAAGAAATTACAATTTTAACATAGAAAAATGCAGAAGAAATTACAATTTGAACATGAAGAAAGGCAGAAGAAATTACAATTTTAACATAGAAAAATGCAGAAGAAATTACAATTTGAACATGAAGAAAGGCAGAAGAAATTACAATTTTAACATAGAAAAATGCAGAAGAAATTACAATTTGAACATGAAGAAAGGCAGAAGAAATTACAATTTTAACATGAAGAAATGCAGAAGAAATTACAATTTTAACATAGAAAAATGCAGAAGAAATTACAATTTTAACATAGAAAAATGCAGTAGAAATTACAATTTGAACATGAAGAAAGGCAGAAGAAATTACAATTTTAACATAGAAAAATGCAGAAGAAATTACAATTTTAACATAGAAAAATGCAGAAGAAATTACAATTTTAACATAGAAAAATGCAGAAGAAATTACAATTTTAACATAGAAAAATGCAGAAGAAATTACAATTTTAACATAGAAAAATGCAGAAGAAATTACAATTTTAACATAGAAAAATGCAGAAGAAATTACAATTTTAACATAGAAAAATGCAGAAGAAATTACAATTTTAACATAGAAAAATGCAGAAGAAATTACAATTTTAACATAGAAAAATGCAGAAGAAATTACAATTTTAACATAGAAAAATGCAGAAGAAATTACAATTTTAACATAGAAAAATGCAGAAGAAATTACAATTTTAACATAGAAAAATGCAGAAGAAATTACAATTTTAACATAGAAAAATGCAGAAGAAATTACAATTTGAACATAGAAAAATGCAGAAGAAATTACAATTTTAACATAGAAAAATGCAGAAGAAATTACAATTTTAACATAGAAAAATGCAGAAGAAATTACAATTTTAACATAGAAAAATGCAGAAGAAATTACAATTTTAACATAGAAAAATGCAGAAGAAATTACAATTTTAACATAGAAAAATGCAGAAGAAATTACAATTTTAACATAGAAAAATGCAGAAGAAATTACAATTTTAACATAGAAAAATGCAGAAGAAATTACAATTTTAACATAGAAAAATGCAGAAGAAATTACAATTTTAACATAGAAAAATGCAGAAGAAATTACAATTTTAACATAGAAAAATGCAGAAGAAATTACAATTTTAACATAGAAAAATGCAGAAGAAATTACAATTTTAACATAGAAAAATGCAGAAGAAATTACAATTTTAACATAGAAATATGCAGAAGAAATTACAATTTGAACATGAAGAAAGGCAGAAGAAATTACAATTTTAACATAGAAAAATGCAGAAGAAATTACAATTTGAACATGAAGAAAGGAAGAAGAAATTACAATTTTAACATAGAAAAATGCAGAAGAAATTACAATTTTAACATAGAAAAATGCAGAAGAAATTACAATTTTAACATAGAAAAATGCAGAAGAAATTACAATTTTAACATAGAAAAATGCAGAAGAAATTACAATTTTAACATAGAAAAATGCAGAAGAAATTACAATTTGAACATGAAGAAAGGCAGAAGAAATTACAATTTTAACATAGAAAAATGCAGAATAAATTACAATTTTAACATAGAAAAATGCAGAATAAATTACAATTTTAACACAGAAAAATGCAGAAGAAATTACAATTTGAACATGAAGAAAGGCAGAAGAAATTACAATTTTAACATAGAAAAATGCAGAAGAAATTACAATTTTAACATAGAAAAATGCAGAAGAAATTACAATTTTAACATAGAAAAATGCAGAAGAAATTACAATTTGAACATGAAGAAAGGCAGAAGAAATTACAATTTTAACATAGAAAAATGCAGAAGAAATTACTATTTTAACATAGAAAAATGCAGAATAAATTACAATTTTAACATAGAAAAATGCAGAAGAAATTACAATTTTAACATAGAAAAATGCAGAAGAAATTACAATTTTAACATAGAAAAATGCAGAAGAAATTACAATTTTAACATAGAAAAATGCAGAAGAAATTACAATTTTAACATAGAAAAATGCAGAAGAAATTACAATTTTAACATAGAAAAATGCAGAAGAAATTACAATTTTAACATAGAAAAATGCAGAAGAAATTACAATTTTAACATAGAAAAATGCAGAAGAAATTACAATTTGAACATGAAGAAAGGCAGAAGAAATTACAATTTTAACATAGAAAAATGCAGAAGAAATTACAATTTTAACATAGAAAAATGCAGAAGAAATTACAATTTTAACATAGAAAAATGCAGAAGAAATTACAATTTTAACATAGAAAAATGCAGAAGAAATTACAATTTTAACATAGAAAAATGCAGAAGAAATTACAATTTGAACATGAAGAAAGGCAGAAGAAATTACAATTTTAACATAGAAAAATGCAGAAGAAATTACAATTTTAACATAGAAAAATGCAGAAGAAATTACAATTTGAACATGAAGAAAGGCAGAAGAAATTACAATTTTAACATAGAAAAATGCAGAAGAAATTACAATTTTAACATAGAAAAATGCAGAAGAAATTACAATTTTAACATAGAAAAATGCAGAAGAAATTACAATTTTAACATAGAAAAATGCAGAAGAAATTACAATTTGAACATAGAAAAATGCAGAAGAAATTACAATTTTAACATAGAAAAATGCAGAAGAAATTACAATTTGAACATGAAGAAAGGCAGAAGAAATTACAATTTTAACATAGAAAAATGCAGAAGAAATTACAATTTTAACATAGAAAAATGCAGAAGAAATTACAATTTTAACATAGAAAAATGCAGAAGAAATTACAATTTTAACATAGAAAAATGCAGAAGAAATTACAATTTGAACATGAAGAAAGGCAGAAGAAATTACAATTTTAACATAGAAAAATGCAGAAGAAATTACAATTTGAACATGAAGAAAGGCAGAAGAAATTACAATTTTAACATAGAAAAATGCAGAAGAAATTACAATTTTAACATGAAGAAAGGCAGAACAAATTACAATTTTAACATAGAAAAATGCAGAAGAAATTACAATTTTAACATAGAAAAATGCAGAAGAAATTGCAATTTGAACATGAAGAAAGGCAGAAGAAATTACAATTTTTAACATAGAAAAATGCAGAAGAAATTACAATTTTAACATAGAAAAATGCAGAAGAAATTACAATTTGAACATGAAGAAAGGCAGAAGAAATTACAATTTTAACATGAAGAAAGGCAGAAGAAATTACAATTTTAACATAGAAAAATGCAGAAGAAATTACAATTTTAACATAGAAAAATGCAGAAGAAATTACAATTTGAACATGAAGAAAGGCAGAAGAAATTACAATTTTAACATAGAAAAATGCAGAAGAAATTACAATTTTAACATGAAGAAAGGCAGAAGAAATTACAATTTTAACATAGAAAAATGCAGAAGAAATTACAATTTTAACATAGAAAAATGCAGAAGAAATTACAATTTTAACCTAGAAAAATGCAGAAGAAATTACAATTTTAACATAGAAAAATGCAGAAGAAATTACAATTTTAACATAGAAAAATGCAGAAGAAATTACAATTTGAACATGAAGAAAGGCAGAAGAAATTACAATTTTAACATAGAAAAATGCAGAAGAAATTACAATTTTAACATGAAGAAAGGCAGAAGAAATTACAATTTTAACATAGAAAAATGCAGAAGAAATTACAATTTTAACATAGAAAAATGCAGAAGAAATTACAATTTTAACCTAGAAAAATGCAGAAGAAATTACAATTTTAACATAGAAAAATGCAGAAGAAATTACAATTTTAACCTAGAAAAATGCAGAAGAAATTACAATTTTAACATAGAAAAATGCAGAAGAAATTACAATTTTAACATAGAAAAATGCAGAAGAAATTACAATTTTAACATAGAAAAATGCAGAAGAAATTACAATTTGAACATGAAGAAAGGCAGAAGAAATTACAATTTTAACATAGAAAAATGCAGAAGAAATTACAATTTTAACATAGAAAAATGCAGAAGAAATTACAATTTTAACATAGAAAAATGCAGAAGAAATTACAATTTGAACATGAAGAAAGGCAGAAGAAATTACAATTTTAACATAGAAAAATGCAGAAGAAATTACAATTTTAACATAGAAAAATGCAGAAGAAATTACAATTTTAACATAGAAAAATGCAGAAGAAATTACAATTTTAACATAGAAAAATGCAGAAGAAATTACAATTTTAACCTAGAAAAATGCAGAAGAAATTACAATTTTAACATAGAAAAATGCAGAAGAAATTACAATTTTAACCTAGAAAAATGCAGAAGAAATTACAATTTTAACATAGAAAAATGCAGAAGAAATTACAATTTTAACATAGAAAAATGCAGAAGAAATTACAATTTTAACATAGAAAAATGCAGAAGAAATTACAATTTTAACATAGAAAAATGCAGAAGAAATTACAATTTTAACATAGAAAAATGCAGAAGAAATTACAATTTTAACCTAGAAAAATGCAGAAGAAATTACAATTTTAACATAGAAAAATGCAGAAGAAATTACAATTTTAACATAGAAAAATGCAGAAGAAATTACAATTTTAACATAGAAAAATGCAGAAGAAATTACAATTTTAACATAGAAAAATGCAGAAGAAATTACAATTTTAACATAGAAAAATGCAGAAGAAATTACAATTTTAACCTAGAAAAATGCAGAAGAAATTACAATTTTAACATAGAAAAATGCAGAAGAAATTACAATTTTAACATAGAAAAATGCAGAAGAAATTACAATTTTAACATGAAGAAAGGCAGAACAAATTACAATTTTAACATAGAAAAATGCAGAAGAAATTACAATTTTAACATAGAAAAATGCAGAAGAAATTGCAATTTGAACATGAAGAAAGGCAGAAGAAATTACAATTTTTAACATAGAAAAATGCAGAAGAAATTACAATTTTAACATAGAAAAATGCAGAAGAAATTACAATTTGAACATGAAGAAAGGCAGAAGAAATTACAATTTTAACATAGAAAAATGCAGAAGAAATTACAATTTTAACATAGAAAAATGCAGAAGAAATTACAATTTGAACATGAAGAAAGGCAGAAGAAATTACAATTTTAACATAGAAAAATGCAGAAGAACTTACAATTTTAACATAGAAAAATGCAGAAGAAATTACAATTTTAACATAGAAAAATGCAGAAGAAATTACAATTTTAACATAGAAAAATGCAGAAGAAATTACAATTTTAACATAGAAAAATGCAGAAGAAATTACAATTTTAACATAGAAAAATGCAGAAGAAATTACAATTTTAACATAGAAAAATGCAGAAGAAATTACAATTTTAACATAGAAAAATGCAGAAGAAATTACAATTTGAACATAGAAAAATGCAGAAGAAATTACAATTTTAACATAGAAAAATGCAGAAGAAATTACAATTTGAACATGAAGAAAGGCAGAAGAAATTACAATTTTAACATAGAAAAATGCAGAAGAAATTACAATTTTAACATAGAAAAATGCAGAAGAAATTACAATTTTAACATAGAAAAATGCAGAAGAAATTACAATTTTAACATAGAAAAATGCAGAAGAAATTACAATTTGAACATGAAGAAAGGCAGAAGAAATTACAATTTTAACATAGAAAAATGCAGAAGAAATTACAATTTTAACATAGAAAAATGCAGAAGAAATTACAATTTTAACATAGAAAAATGCAGAAGAAATTACAATTTTAACATAGAAAAATGCAGAAGAAATTACAATTTGAACATGAAGAAAGGCAGAAGAAATTACAATTTTAACATAGAAAAATGCAGAAGAAATTACAATTTTAACATGAAGAAAGGCAGAACAAATTACAATTTTAACATAGAAAAATGCAGAAGAAATTACAATTTTAACATAGAAAAATGCAGAAGAAATTGCAATTTGAACATGAAGAAAGGCAGAAGAAATTACAATTTTTAACATAGAAAAATGCAGAAGAAATTACAATTTTAACATAGAAAAATGCAGAAGAAATTACAATTTGAACATGAAGAAAGGCAGAAGAAATTACAATTTTAACATGAAGAAAGGCAGAAGAAATTACAATTTTAACATAGAAAAATGCAGAAGAAATTACAATTTTAACATAGAAAAATGCAGAAGAAATTACAATTTGAACATGAAGAAAGGCAGAAGAAATTACAATTTTAACATAGAAAAATGCAGAAGAAATTACAATTTTAACATGAAGAAAGGCAGAAGAAATTACAATTTTAACATAGAAAAATGCAGAAGAAATTACAATTTTAACATAGAAAAATGCAGAAGAAATTACAATTTTAACATAGAAAAATGCAGAAGAAATTACAATTTTAACATAGAAAAATGCAGAAGAAATTACAATTTTAACCTAGAAAAATGCAGAAGAAATTACAATTTTAACATAGAAAAATGCAGAAGAAATTACAATTTTAACCTAGAAAAATGCAGAAGAAATTACAATTTTAACATAGAAAAATGCAGAAGAAATTACAATTTTAACATAGAAAAATGCAGAAGAAATTACAATTCTAACATAGAAAAAAGCAGAAGAAATTACAATTTTAACATAGAAAAATGCAGAAGAAATTACAATTTTAACATAGAAAAATGCAGAAGAAATTACAATTTTAACATAGAAAAATGCAGAAGAAATTACAATTTTAACCTAGAAAAATGCAGAAGAAATTACAATTTTAACATAGAAAAATGCAGAAGAAATTACAATTTTAACCTAGAAAAATGCAGAAGAAATTACAATTTTAACATAGAAAAATGCAGAAGAAATTACAATTTTAACATAGAAAAATGCAGAAGAAATTACAATTTTAACATAGAAAAATGCAGAAGAAATTACAATTTGAACATGAAGAAAGGCAGAAGAAATTACAATTTTAACATAGAAAAATGCAGAAGAAATTACAATTTTAACATAGAAAAATGCAGAAGAAATTACAATTTTAACATAGAAAAATGCAGAAGAAATTACAATTTGAACATGAAGAAAGGCAGAAGAAATTACAATTTTAACATAGAAAAATGCAGAAGAAATTACAATTTTAACATAGAAAAATGCAGAAGAAATTACAATTTTAACATAGAAAAATGCAGAAGAAATTACAATTTTAACATAGAAAAATGCAGAAGAAATTACAATTTTAACCTAGAAAAATGCAGAAGAAATTACAATTTTAACATAGAAAAATGCAGAAGAAATTACAATTTTAACCTAGAAAAATGCAGAAGAAATTACAATTTTAACATAGAAAAATGCAGAAGAAATTACAATTTGAACATGAAGAAAGGCAGAAGAAATTACAATTTTAACATAGAAAAATGCAGAAGAAATTACAATTTTAACATAGAAAAATGCAGAAGAAATTACAATTTGAACATGAAGAAAGGCAGAAGAAATTACAATTTTAACATAGAAAAATACAGAAGAAATTACAATTTTAACATAGAAAAATGCAGAAGAAATTACAATTTTAACATAGAAAAATGCAGAAGAAATTACAATTTTAACATAGAAAAATGCAGAAGAAATTACAATTTTAACCTAGAAAAATGCAGAAGAAATTACAATTTTAACATAGAAAAATGCAGAAGAAATTACAATTTTAACCTAGAAAAATGCAGAAGAAATAACAATTTTAACATAGAAAAATGCAGAAGAAATTACAATTTTAACATAGAAAAATGCAGAAGAAATTACAATTCTAACATAGAAAAAAGCAGAAGAAATTACAATTTTAACATAGAAAAATGCAGAAGAAATTACAATTTTAACATAGAAAAATGCAGAAGAAATTACAATTTTAACATAGAAAAATGCAGAAGAAATTACAATTTTAACCTAGAAAAATGCAGAAGAAATTACAATTTTAACATAGAAAAATGCAGAAGAAATTACAATTTTAACCTAGAAAAATGCAGAAGAAATTACAATTTTAACATAGAAAAATGCAGAAGAAATTACAATTTGAACATAGAAAAATGCAGAAGAAATTACAATTTTAACATAGAAAAATGCAGAAGAAATTACAATTTGAACATGAAGAAAGGCAGAAGAAATTACAATTTTAACATAGAAAAATGCAGAAGAAATTACAATTTTAACATAGAAAAATGCAGAAGAAATTACAATTTTAACATAGAAAAATGCAGAAGAAATTACAATTTGAACATGAAGAAAGGCAGAAGAAATTACAATTTTAACATAGAAAAATGCAGAAGAAATTACAATTTTAACATAGAAAAATGCAGAAGAAATTACAATTTTAACATAGAAAAATGCAGAAGAAATTACAATTTTAACATAGAAAAATGCAGAAGAAATTACAATTTTAACCTAGAAAAATGCAGAAGAAATTACAATTTTAACATAGAAAAATGCAGAAGAAATTACAATTTTAACCTAGAAAAATGCAGAAGAAATTACAATTTTAACATAGAAAAATGCAGAAGAAATTACAATTTTAACATAGAAAAATGCAGAAGAAATTACAATTTTAACATAGAAAAATGCAGAAGAAATTACAATTTTAACATAGAAAAATGCAGAAGAAATTACAATTTTAACATAGAAAAATGCAGAAGAAATTACAATTTTAACCTAGAAAAATGCAGAAGAAATTACAATTTTAACATAGAAAAATGCAGAAGAAATTACAATTTTAACATAGAAAAATGCAGAAGAAATTACAATTTTAACATAGAAAAATGCAGAAGAAATTACAATTTTAACATAGAAAAATGCAGAAGAAATTACAATTTTAACATAGAAAAATGCAGAAGAAATTACAATTTTAACCTAGAAAAATGCAGAAGAAATTACAATTTTAACATAGAAAAATGCAGAAGAAATTACAATTTTAACATAGAAAAATGCAGAAGAAATTACAATTTTAACATGAAGAAAGGCAGAACAAATTACAATTTTAACATAGAAAAATGCAGAAGAAATTACAATTTTAACATAGAAAAATGCAGAAGAAATTGCAATTTGAACATGAAGAAAGGCAGAAGAAATTACAATTTTTAACATAGAAAAATGCAGAAGAAATTACAATTTTAACATAGAAAAATGCAGAAGAAATTACAATTTGAACATGAAGAAAGGCAGAAGAAATTACAATTTTAACATAGAAAAATGCAGAAGAAATTACAATTTTAACATAGAAAAATGCAGAAGAAATTACAATTTTAACATAGAAAAATGCAGAAGAAATTACAATTTTAACATAGAAAAATGCAGAAGAAATTACAATTTGAACATAGAAAAATGCAGAAGAAATTACAATTTGAACATGAAGAAAGGCAGAAGAAATTACAATTTTAACATAGAAAAATGCAGAAGAAATTACAATTTTAACATAGAAAAATGCAGAAGAAATTACAATTTTAACATAGAAAAATGCAGAAGAAATTACAATTTTAACATAGAAAAATGCAGAAGAAATTACAATTTGAACATGAAGAAAGGCAGAAGAAATTACAATTTCAACATAGAAAAATGCAGAAGAAATTACAATTTTAACATAGAAAAATGCAGAAGAAATTACAATTTTAACATAGAAAAATGCAGAAGAAATTACAATTTTAACATAGAAAAATGCAGAAGAAATTACAATTTTAACATAGAAAAATGCAGAAGAAATTACAATTTTAACATAGAAAAATGCAGAAGAAATTACAATTTGAACATGAAGAAAGGCAGAAGAAATTACAATTTTAACATAGAAAAATGCAGAAGAAATTACAATTTTAACATAGAAAAATGCAGAAGAAATTACAATTTTAACATAGAAAAATGCAGAAGAAATTACAATTTTAACATAGAAAAATGCAGAAGAAATTACAATTTTAACATAGAAAAATGCAGAAGAAATTACAATTTTAACATAGAAAAATGCAGAAGAAATTACAATTTTAACATAGAAAAATGCAGAAGAAATTACAATTTTAACATAGAAAAATGCAGAAGAAATTACAATTTGAACATAGAAAAATGCAGAAGAAATTACAATTTTAACATAGAAAAATGCAGAAGAAATTACAATTTGAACATGAAGAAAGGCAGAAGAAATTACAATTTTAACATAGAAAAATGCAGAAGAAATTACAATTTTAACATAGAAAAATGCAGAAGAAATTACAATTTTAACATAGAAAAATGCAGAAGAAATTACAATTTTAACATAGAAAAATGCAGAAGAAATTACAATTTGAACATGAAGAAAGGCAGAAGAAATTACAATTTTAACATAGAAAAATGCAGAAGAAATTACAATTTGAACATGAAGAAAGGCAGAAGAAATTACAATTTTAACATAGAAAAATGCAGAAGAAATTACAATTTTAACATGAAGAAAGGCAGAACAAATTACAATTTTAACATAGAAAAATGCAGAAGAAATTACAATTTTAACATGAAGAAAGGCAGAAGAAATTACAATTTTTAACATAGAAAAATGCAGAAGAAATTACAATTTTAACATAGAAAAATGCAGAAGAAATTACAATTTGAACATGAAGAAAGGCAGAAGAAATTACAATTTTAACATAGAAAAATGCAGAAGAAATTGCAATTTGAACATGAAGAAAGGCAGAAGAAATTACAATTTTTAACATAGAAAAATGCAGAAGAAATTACAATTTTAACATAGAAAAATGCAGAAGAAATTACAATTTGAACATGAAGAAAGGCAGAAGAAATTACAATTTTAACATGAAGAAAGGCAGAAGAAATTACAATTTTAACATAGAAAAATGCAGAAGAAATTACAATTTTAACATAGAAAAATGCAGAAGAAATTACAATTTGAACATGAAGAAAGGCAGAAGAAATTACAATTTTAACATAGAAAAATGCAGAAGAAATTACAATTTTAACATGAAGAAAGGCAGAAGAAATTACAATTTCAACATAGAAAAATGCAGAAGAAATTACAATTTTAACATAGAAAAATGCAGAAGAAATTACAATTTTAACATAGAAAAATGCAGAAGAAATTACAATTTGAACATGAAGAAAGGCAGAAGAAATTACAATTTTAACATAGAAAAATGCAGAAGAAATTACAATTTTAACATGAAGAAAGGCAGAAGAAATTACAATTTCAACATAGAAAAATGCAGAAGAAATTACAATTTTAACATAGAAAAATGCAGAAGAACTTACAATTTTAACATAGAAAAATGCAGAAGAAATTACAATTTTAACATAGAAAAATGCAGAAGAAATTACAATTTGAACATGAAGAAAGGCAGAAGAAATTACAATTTTTAACATAGAAAAATGCAGAAGAAATTACAATTTTAACATAGAAAAATGCAGAAGAAATTACAATTTGAACATGAAGAAAGGCAGAAGAAATTACAATTTTAACATGAAGAAAGGCAGAAGAAATTACAATTTTAACATAGAAAAATGCAGAAGAAATTACAATTTTAACATAGAAAAATGCAGAAGAAATTACAATTTGAACATGAAGAAAGGCAGAAGAAATTACAATTTTAACATAGAAAAATGCAGAAGAAATTACAATTTTAACATGAAGAAAGGCAGAAGAAATTACAATTTTAACATAGAAAAATGCAGAAGAAATTACAATTTTAACATAGAAAAATGCAGAAGAAATTACAATTTTAACCTAGAAAAATGCAGAAGAAATTACAATTTTAACATAGAAAAATGCAGAAGAAATTACAATTTTAACATAGAAAAATGCAGAAGAAATTACAATTTTAACCTAGAAAAATGCAGAAGAAATTACAATTTTAACATAGAAAAATGCAGAAGAAATTACAATTTTAACATAGAAAAATGCAGAAGAAATTACAATTTTAACCTAGAAAAATGCAGAAGAAATTACAATTTTAACATAGAAAAATGCAGAAGAAATTACAATTTTAACATAGAAAAATGCAGAAGAAATTACAATTTGAACATGAAGAAAGGCAGAAGAAATTACAATTTTAACATAGAAAAATGCAGAAGAAATTACAATTTTAACATAGAAAAATGCAGAAGAAATTACAATTTTAACATAGAAAAATGCAGAAGAAATTACAATTTGAACATGAAGAAAGGCAGAAGAAATTACAATTTTAACATAGAAAAATGCAGAAGAAATTACAATTTTAACATAGAAAAATGCAGAAGAAATTACAATTTGAACATAGAAAAATGCAGAAGAAATTACAATTTTAACATAGAAAAATGCAGAAGAAATTACAATTTTAACATAGAAAAATGCAGAAGAAATTACAATTTTAACCTAGAAAAATGCAGAAGAAATTACAATTTTAACATAGAAAAATGCAGAAGAAATTACAATTTTAACATAGAAAAATGCAGAAGAAATTACAATTTTAACATAGAAAAATGCAGAAGAAATTACAATTTTAACATAGAAAAATGCAGAAGAAATTACAATTTTAACATAGAAAAATGCAGAAGAAATTACAATTTTAACCTAGAAAAATGCAGAAGAAATTACAATTTTAACATAGAAAAATGCAGAAGAAATTACAATTTTAACATAGAAAAATGCAGAAGAAATTACAATTTTAACATAGAAAAATGCAGAAGAAATTACAATTTTAACATAGAAAAATGCAGAAGAAATTACAATTTTAACCTAGAAAAATGCAGAAGAAATTACAATTTTAACCTAGAAAAATGCAGAAGAAATTACAATTTTAACATAGAAAAATGCAGAAGAAATTACAATTTTAACATAGAAAAATGCAGAAGAAATTACAATTTGAACATGAAGAAAGGCAGAAGAAATTACAATTTTTAACATAGAAAAATGCAGAAGAAATTACAATTTTAACATAGAAAAATGCAGAAGAAATTACAATTTGAACATGAAGAAAGGCAGAAGAAATTACAATTTTAACATAGAAAAATGCAGAAGAAATTACAATTTTAACATAGAAAAATGCAGAAGAAATTACAATTTGAACATGAAGAAAGGCAGAAGAAATTACAATTTTAACATAGAAAAATGCAGAAGAAATTACAATTTTAACATAGAAAAATGCAGAAGAAATTACAATTTTAACATAGAAAAATGCAGAAGAAATTACAATTTTAACATAGAAAAATGCAGAAGAAATTACAATTTGAACATAGAAAAATGCAGAAGAAATTACAATTTTAACATAGAAAAATGCAGAAGAAATTACAATTTGAACATGAAGAAAGGCAGAAGAAATTACAATTTTAACATAGAAAAATGCAGAAGAAATTACAATTTTAACATAGAAAAATGCAGAAGAAATTACAATTTTAACCTAGAAAAATGCAGAAGAAATTACAATTTTAACCTAGAAAAATGCAGAAGAAATTACAATTTTAACATAGAAAAATGCAGAAGAAATTACAATTTTAACATAGAAAAATGCAGAAGAAATTACAATTTTAACATGAAGAAAGGCAGAACAAATTACAATTTTAACATAGAAAAATGCAGAAGAAATTACAATTTTAACATAGAAAAATGCAGAAGAAATTGCAATTTGAACATGAAGAAAGGCAGAAGAAATTACAATTTTTAACATAGAAAAATGCAGAAGAAATTACAATTTTAACATAGAAAAATGCAGAAGAAATTACAATTTGAACATGAAGAAAGGCAGAAGAAATTACAATTTTAACATAGAAAAATGCAGAAGAAATTACAATTTTAACATAGAAAAATGCAGAAGAAATTACAATTTGAACATGAAGAAAGGCAGAAGAAATTACAATTTTAACATAGAAAAATGCAGAAGAAATTACAATTTTAACATAGAAAAATGCAGAAGAAATTACAATTTTAACATAGAAAAATGCAGAAGAAATTACAATTTTAACATAGAAAAATGCAGAAGAAATTACAATTTGAACATAGAAAAATGCAGAAGAAATTACAATTTTAACATAGAAAAATGCAGAAGAAATTACAATTTGAACATGAAGAAAGGCAGAAGAAATTACAATTTTAACATAGAAAAATGCAGAAGAAATTACAATTTTAACATAGAAAAATGCAGAAGAAATTACAATTTTAACATAGAAAAATGCAGAAGAAATTACAATTTTAACATAGAAAAATGCAGAAGAAATTACAATTTGAACATGAAGAAAGGCAGAAGAAATTACAATTTTAACATAGAAAAATGCAGAAGAAATTACAATTTGAACATGAAGAAAGGCAGAAGAAATTACAATTTTAACATAGAAAAATGCAGAAGAAATTACAATTTTAACATGAAGAAAGGCAGAACAAATTACAATTTTAACATAGAAAAATGCAGAAGAAATTACAATTTTAACATAGAAAAATGCAGAAGAAATTGCAATTTGAACATGAAGAAAGGCAGAAGAAATTACAATTTTTAACATAGAAAAATGCAGAAGAAATTACAATTTTAACATAGAAAAATGCAGAAGAAATTACAATTTGAACATGAAGAAAGGCAGAAGAAATTACAATTTTAACATGAAGAAAGGCAGAAGAAATTACAATTTTAACATAGAAAAATGCAGAAGAAATTACAATTTGAACATGAAGAAAGGCAGAAGAAATTACAATTTGAACATGAAGAAAGGCAGAAGAAATTACAATTTTAACATAGAAAAATGCAGAAGAAATTACAATTTTAACATAGAAAAATGCAGAAGAAATTACAATTTGAACATGAAGAAAGGCAGAAGAAATTACAATTTTAACATAGAAAAATGCAGAAGAAATTACAATTTTAACATAGAAAAATGCAGAAGAAATTACAATTTTAACATAGAAAAATGCAGAAGAAATTACAATTTTAACATAGAAAAATGCAGAAGAAATTACAATTTTAACATAGAAAAATGCAGAAGAAATTACAATTTTAACATAGAAAAATGCAGAAGAAATTACAATTGTAACATCGAAAAATGCAGAAGAAATTACAATTTTAACATAGAAAAATGCAGAAGAAATTACAATTTGAACATGAAGAAAGGCAGAAGAAATTACAATTTTAACATAGAAAAATGCAGAAGAAATTACAATTTTAACATAGAAAAATGCAGAAGAAATTACAATTTTAACATAGAAAAATGCAGAAGAAATTACAATTTTAACATAGAAAAATGCAGAAGAAATTACAATTTTAACATAGAAAAATGCAGAAGAAATTACAATTTTAACATAGAAAAATGCAGAAGAAATTACAATTTGAACATGAAGAAAGGCAGAAGAAATTACAATTTTAACATAGAAAAATGCAGAAGAAATTACAATTTTAACATAGAAAAATGCAGAAGAAATTACAATTTTAACATAGAAAAATGCAGAAGAAATTACAATTTGAACATGAAGAAAGGCAGAAGAAATTACAATTTTAACATAGAAAAATGCAGAAGAAATTACAATTTTAACATAGAAAAATGCAGAAGAAATTACAATTTTAACATAGAAAAATGCAGAAGAAATTACAATTTTAACATAGAAAAATGCAGAAGAAATTACAATTTTAACCTAGAAAAATGCAGAAGAAATTACAATTTTAACATAGAAAAATGCAGAAGAAATTACAATTTTAACCTAGAAAAATGCAGAAGAAATTACAATTTTAACATAGAAAAATGCAGAAGAAATTACAATTTTAACATAGAAAAATGCAGAAGAAATTACAATTTTAACATAGAAAAATGCAGAAGAAATTACAATTTTAACATAGAAAAATGCAGAAGAAATTACAATTTTAACCTAGAAAAATGCAGAAGAAATTACAATTTTAACATAGAAAAATGCAGAAGAAATTACAATTTTAACATAGAAAAATGCAGAAGAAATTACAATTTTAACATAGAAAAATGCAGAAGAAATTACAATTTTAACATAGAAAAATGCAGAAGAAATTACAATTTTAACATAGAAAAATGCAGAAGAAATTACAATTTTAACCTAGAAAAATGCAGAAGAAATTACAATTTTAACATAGAAAAATGCAGAAGAAATTACAATTTTAACATAGAAAAATGCAGAAGAAATTACAATTTTAACATAGAAAAATGCAGAAGAAATTACAATTTGAACATAGAAAAATGCAGAAGAAATTACAATTTGAACATGAAGAAAGGCAGAAGAAATTACAATTTTAACATAGAAAAATGCAGAAGAAATTACAATTTTAACATAGAAAAATGCAGAAGAAATTACAATTTTAACATAGAAAAATGCAGAAGAAATTACAATTTTAACATAGAAAAATGCAGAAGAAATTACAATTTGAACATGAAGAAAGGCAGAAGAAATTACAATTTCAACATAGAAAAATGCAGAAGAAATTACAATTTTAACATAGAAAAATGCAGAAGAAATTACAATTTTAACATAGAAAAATGCAGAAGAAATTACAATTTTAACATAGAAAAATGCAGAAGAAATTACAATTTTAACATAGAAAAATGCAGAAGAAATTACAATTTTAACATAGAAAAATGCAGAAGAAATTACAATTTGAACATGAAGAAAGGCAGAAGAAATTACAATTTTAACATAGAAAAATGCAGAAGAAATTACAATTTTAACATAGAAAAATGCAGAAGAAATTACAATTTTAACCTAGAAAAATGCAGAAGAAATTACAATTTTAACATAGAAAAATGCAGAAGAAATTACAATTTTAACATAGAAAAATGCAGAAGAAATTACAATTTTAACATGAAGAAAGGCAGAACAAATTACAATTTTAACATAGAAAAATGCAGAAGAAATTACAATTTTAACATAGAAAAATGCAGAAGAAATTGCAATTTGAACATGAAGAAAGGCAGAAGAAATTACAATTTTTAACATAGAAAAATGCAGAAGAAATTACAATTTTAACATAGAAAAATGCAGAAGAAATTACAATTTGAACATGAAGAAAGGCAGAAGAAATTACAATTTTAACATAGAAAAATGCAGAAGAAATTACAATTTTAACATAGAAAAATGCAGAAGAAATTACAATTTGAACATGAAGAAAGGCAGAAGAAATTACAATTTTAACATAGAAAAATGCAGAAGAAATTACAATTTTAACATAGAAAAATGCAGAAGAAATTACAATTTTAACATAGAAAAATGCAGAAGAAATTACAATTTTAACATAGAAAAATGCAGAAGAAATTACAATTTTAACATAGAAAAATGCAGAAGAAATTACAATTTTAACATAGAAAAATGCAGAAGAAATTACAATTTTAACATAGAAAAATGCAGAAGAAATTACAATTTTAACATAGAAAAATGCAGAAGAAATTACAATTTGAACATAGAAAAATGCAGAAGAAATTACAATTTTAACATAGAAAAATGCAGAAGAAATTACAATTTGAACATGAAGAAAGGCAGAAGAAATTACAATTTTAACATAGAAAAATGCAGAAGAAATTACAATTTTAACATAGAAAAATGCAGAAGAAATTACAATTTTAACATAGAAAAATGCAGAAGAAATTACAATTTTAACATAGAAAAATGCAGAAGAAATTACAATTTGAACATGAAGAAAGGCAGAAGAAATTACAATTTTAACATAGAAAAATGCAGAAGAAATTACAATTTGAACATGAAGAAAGGCAGAAGAAATTACAATTTTAACATAGAAAAATGCAGAAGAAATTACAATTTTAACATGAAGAAAGGCAGAACAAATTACAATTTTAACATAGAAAAATGCAGAAGAAATTACAATTTTAACATAGAAAAATGCAGAAGAAATTACAATTTGAACATGAAGAAAGGCAGAAGAAATTACAATTTTTAACATAGAAAAATGCAGAAGAAATTACAATTTTAACATAGAAAAATGCAGAAGAAATTACAATTTGAACATGAAGAAAGGCAGAAGAAATTACAATTTTAACATGAAGAAAGGCAGAAGAAATTACAATTTTAACATAGAAAAATGCAGAAGAAATTACAATTTTAACATAGAAAAATGCAGAAGAAATTACAATTTGAACATGAAGAAAGGCAGAAGAAATTACAATTTTAACATGAAGAAAGGCAGAAGAAATTACAATTTTAACATAGAAAAATGCAGAAGAAATTACAATTTTAACATGAAGAAAGGCAGAAGAAATTACAATTTTAACATAGAAAAATGCAGAAGAAATTACAATTTTAACATAGAAAAATGCAGAAGAAATTACAATTTTAACATAGAAAAATGCAGAAGAAATTACAATTTTAACATAGAAAAATGCAGAAGAAATTACAATTTTAACATAGAAAAATGCAGAAGAAATTACAATTTTAACATAGAAAAATGCAGAAGAAATTACAATTTTAACATAGAAAAATGCAGAAGAAATTACAATTGTAACATCGAAAAATGCAGAAGAAATTACAATTTTAACATAGAAAAATGCAGAAGAAATTACAATTTGAACATGAAGAAAGGCAGAAGAAATTACAATTTTTAACATAGAAAAATGCAGAAGAAATTACAATTTTAACATAGAAAAATGCAGAAGAAATTACAATTTGAACATGAAGAAAGGCAGAAGAAATTACAATTTTAACATGAAGAAAGGCAGAAGAAATTACAATTTTAACATAGAAAAATGCAGAAGAAATTACAATTTTAACATAGAAAAATGCAGAAGAAATTACAATTTGAACATGAAGAAAGGCAGAAGAAATTACAATTTGAACATGAAGAAAGGCAGAAGAAATTACAATTGTAACATAGAAAAATGCAGAAGAAATTACAATTTTAACATAGAAAAATGCAGAAGAAATTACAATTTGAACATGAAGAAAGGCAGAAGAAATTACAATTTTTAACATAGAAAAATGCAGAAGAAATTACAATTTTAACATAGAAAAATGCAGAAGAAATTACAATTTGAACATGAAGAAAGGCAGAAGAAATTACAATTTTAACATGAAGAAAGGCAGAAGAAATTACAATTTTAACATAGAAAAATGCAGAAGAAATTACAATTTTAACATAGAAAAATGCAGAAGAAATTACAATTTGAACATGAAGAAAGGCAGAAGAAATTACAATTTGAACATGAAGAAAGGCAGAAGAAATTACAATTTTAACATAGAAAAATGCAGAAGAAATTACAATTTTAACATGAAGAAAGGCAGAAGAAATTACAATTTTAACATAGAAAAATGCAGAAGAAATTACAATTTTAACATAGAAAAATGCAGAAGAAATTACAATTTTAACATAGAAAAATGCAGAAGAAATTACAATTTTAACATAGAAAAATGCAGAAGAAATTACAATTTTAACATAGAAAAATGCAGAAGAAATTACAATTTTAACATAGAAAAATGCAGAAGAAATTACAATTTTAACATAGAAAAATGCAGAAGAAATTACAATTGTAACATCGAAAAATGCAGAAGAAATTACAATTTTAACATAGAAAAATGCAGAAGAAATTACAATTTGAACATGAAGAAAGGCAGAAGAAATTACAATTTTAACATAGAAAAATGCAGAAGAAATTACAATTTTAACATAGAAAAATGCAGAAGAAATTACAATTTTAACATAGAAAAATGCAGAAGAAATTACAATTTTAACATAGAAAAATGCAGAAGAAATTACAATTTTAACATAGAAAAATGCAGAAGAAATTACAATTTTAACATAGAAAAATGCAGAAGAAATTACAATTTTAACATAGAAAAATGCAGAAGAAATTACAATTTGAACATGAAGAAAGGCAGAAGAAATTACAATTTTAACATAGAAAAATGCAGAAGAAATTACAATTTTAACATAGAAAAATGCAGAAGAAATTACAATTTTAACATAGAAAAATGCAGAAGAAATTACAATTTGAACATGAAGAAAGGCAGAAGAAATTACAATTTTAACATAGAAAAATGCAGAAGAAATTACAATTTTAACATAGAAAAATGCAGAAGAAATTACAATTTTAACATAGAAAAATGCAGAAGAAATTACAATTTTAACATAGAAAAATGCAGAAGAAATTACAATTTTAACCTAGAAAAATGCAGAAGAAATTACAATTTTAACATAGAAAAATGCAGAAGAAATTACAATTTTAACCTAGAAAAATGCAGAAGAAATTACAATTTTAACATAGAAAAATGCAGAAGAAATTACAATTTTAACATAGAAAAATGCAGAAGAAATTACAATTTTAACATAGAAAAATGCAGAAGAAATTACAATTTTAACATAGAAAAATGCAGAAGAAATTACAATTTTAACCTAGAAAAATGCAGAAGAAATTACAATTTTAACATAGAAAAATGCAGAAGAAATTACAATTTTAACATAGAAAAATGCAGAAGAAATTACAATTTTAACATAGAAAAATGCAGAAGAAATTACAATTTTAACATAGAAAAATGCAGAAGAAATTACAATTTTAACATAGAAAAATGCAGAAGAAATTACAATTTTAACCTAGAAAAATGCAGAAGAAATTACAATTTTAACATAGAAAAATGCAGAAGAAATTACAATTTTAACATAGAAAAATGCAGAAGAAATTACAATTTTAACATGAAGAAAGGCAGAACAAATTACAATTTTAACATAGAAAAATGCAGAAGAAATTGCAATTTGAACATGAAGAAAGGCAGAAGAAATTACAATTTTTAACATAGAAAAATGCAGAAGAAATTACAATTTTAACATAGAAAAATGCAGAAGAAATTACAATTTGAACATGAAGAAAGGCAGAAGAAATTACAATTTTAACATAGAAAAATGCAGAAGAAATTACAATTTTAACATAGAAAAATGCAGAAGAAATTACAATTTGAACATGAAGAAAGGCAGAAGAAATTACAATTTTAACATAGAAAAATGCAGAAGAAATTACAATTTTAACATAGAAAAATGCAGAAGAAATTACAATTTTAACATAGAAAAATGCAGAAGAAATTACAATTTTAACATAGAAAAATGCAGAAGAAATTACAATTTTAACATAGAAAAATGCAGAAGAAATTACAATTTTAACATAGAAAAATGCAGAAGAAATTACAATTTTAACATAGAAAAATGCAGAAGAAATTACAATTTTAACATAGAAAAATGCAGAAGAAATTACAATTTGAACATAGAAAAATGCAGAAGAAATTACAATTTTAACATAGAAAAATGCAGAAGAAATTACAATTTGAACATGAAGAAAGGCAGAAGAAATTACAATTTTAACATAGAAAAATGCAGAAGAAATTACAATTTTAACATAGAAAAATGCAGAAGAAATTACAATTTTAACATAGAAAAATGCAGAAGAAATTACAATTTTAACATAGAAAAATGCAGAAGAAATTACAATTTGAACATGAAGAAAGGCAGAAGAAATTACAATTTTAACATAGAAAAATGCAGAAGAAATTACAATTTGAACATGAAGAAAGGCAGAAGAAATTACAATTTTAACATAGAAAAATGCAGAAGAAATTACAATTTTAACATGAAGAAAGGCAGAACAAATTACAATTTTAACATAGAAAAATGCAGAAGAAATTACAATTTTAACATAGAAAAATGCAGAAGAAATTGCAATTTGAACATGAAGAAAGGCAGAAGAAATTACAATTTTAACATAGAAAAATGCAGAAGAAATTACAATTTTAACATAGAAAAATGCAGAAGAAATTACAATTTGAACATGAAGAAAGGCAGAAGAAATTACAATTTTAACATAGAAAAATGCAGAAGAAATTACAATTTTAACATGAAGAAAGGCAGAAGAAATTACAATTTTAACATAGAAAAATGCAGAAGAAATTACAATTTTAACATAGAAAAATGCAGAAGAAATTACAATTTTAACCTAGAAAAATGCAGAAGAAATTACAATTTTAACATAGAAAAATGCAGAAGAAATTACAATTTTAACCTAGAAAAATGCAGAAGAAATTACAATTTTAACATAGAAAAATGCAGAAGAAATTACAATTTTAACATAGAAAAATGCAGAAGAAATTACAATTTTAACATAGAAAAATGCAGAAGAAATTACAATTTGAACATGAAGAAAGGCAGAAGAAATTACAATTTTAACATAGAAAAATGCAGAAGAAATTACAATTTTAACATAGAAAAATGCAGAAGAAATTACAATTTTAACATAGAAAAATGCAGAAGAAATTACAATTTGAACATGAAGAAAGGCAGAAGAAATTACAATTTTAACATAGAAAAATGCAGAAGAAATTACAATTTTAACCTAGAAAAATGCAGAAGAAATTACAATTTTAACATAGAAAAATGCAGAAGAAATTACAATTTTAACATAGAAAAATGCAGAAGAAATTACAATTTTAACATAGAAAAATGCAGAAGAAATTACAATTTTAACATAGAAAAATGCAGAAGAAATTACAATTTTAACATAGAAAAATGCAGAAGAAATTACAATTTTAACATAGAAAAATGCAGAAGAAATTACAATTTTAACATAGAAAAATGCAGAAGAAATTACAATTTTAACCTAGAAAAATGCAGAAGAAATTACAATTTTAACATAGAAAAATGCAGAAGAAATTACAATTTTAACATAGAAAAATGCAGAAGAAATTACAATTTTAACATAGAAAAATGCAGAAGAAATTACAATTTTAACATAGAAAAATGCAGAAGAAATTACAATTTTAACATAGAAAAATGCAGAAGAAATTACAATTTTAACATAGAAAAATGCAGAAGAAATTACAATTTTAACATAGAAAAATGCAGAAGAAATTACAATTTTAACATAGAAAAATGCAGAAGAAATTACAATTTTAACATGAAGAAAGGCAGAACAAATTACAATTTTAACATAGAAAAATGCAGAAGAAATTACAATTTTAACATAGAAAAATGCAGAAGAAATTGCAATTTGAACATGAAGAAAGGCAGAAGAAATTACAATTTTAACATAGAAAAATGCAGAAGAAATTACAATTTTAACATGAAGAAAGGCTGAAGAAATTACAATTTTAACATGAAGAAAGGCAGAAGAAATTACAATTTTAACATGAAGAAAGGCAGAAGAAATTACAATTTTTAACATAGAAAAATGCAGAAGAAATTACAATTTGAACATGAAGAAAGGCTGAAGAAATTACAATTTTAACATAGAAAAATGCAGAAGAAATTACAATTTGAACATGAAGAAAGGCAGAAGAAATTACAATTTTAACATAGAAAAATGCAGAAGAAATTACAATTTTAACATAGAAAAATGCAGAAGAAATTACAATTTGAACATGAAGAAAGGCAGAAGAAATTACAATTTTAACATAGAAAAATGCAGAAGAAATTACAATTTTAACATAGAAAAATGCAGAAGAAATTACAATTTTAACATAGAAAAATGCAGAAGAAATTACAATTTTAACATAGAAAAATGCAGAAGAAATTACAATTTTAACATAGAAAAATGCAGAATAAATTACAATTTGAACATGAAAAAATGCAGAAGAAATTAAAATTTTAACATAGAAAAATGCAGAAGAAATTACAATTTTAACATAGAAAAATGCAGAAGAAATTACAATTTTAACATAGAAAAATGCAGAAGAAATTACAATTTTAACCTAGAAAAATGCAGAAGAAATTACAATTTTAACATAGAAAAATGCAGAAGAAATTACAATTTTAACATAGAAAAATGCAGAAGAAATTACAATTTTAACATGAAGAAAGGCAGAACAAATTACAATTTTAACATAGAAAAATGCAGAAGAAATTACAATTTTAACATAGAATAATGCAGAAGAAATTGCAATTTGAACATGAAGAAAGGCAGAAGAAATTACAATTTTTAACATAGAAAAATGCAGAAGAAATTACAATTTGAACATGAAGAAAGGCTGAAGAAATTACAATTTTAACATAGAAAAATGCAGAAGAAATTAAAATTTGAACATGAAGAAAGGCAGAAGAAATTACAATTTTAACATAGAAAAATGCAGAAGAAATTACAATTTTAACATAGAAAAATGCAGAAGAAATTACAATTTGAACATGAAGAAAGGCAGAAGAAATTACAATTTTAACATAGAAAAATGCAGAAGAAATTACAATTTTAACATAGAAAAATGCAGAAGAAATTACAATTTTAACATAGAAAAATGCAGAAGAAATTACAATTTTAACATAGAAAAATGCAGAAGAAATTACAATTTTAACATAGAAAAATGCAGAAGAAATTACAATTTTAACATAGAAAAATGCAGAAGAAATTACAATTTTAACATAGAAAAATGCAGAAGAAATTACAATTTTAACATAGAAAAATGCAGAAGAAATTACAATTTGAACATAGAAAAATGCAGAAGAAATTACAATTTTAACATAGAAAAATGCAGAAGAAATTACAATTTGAACATGAAGAAAGGCAGAACAAATTACAATTTTAACATAGAAAAATGCAGAAGAAATTACAATTTTAACATAGAAAAATGCAGAAGAAATTGCAATTTGAACATGAAGAAAGGCAGAAGAAATTACAATTTTTAACATAGAAAAATGCAGAAGAAATTACAATTTGAACATGAAGAAAGGCTGAAGAAATTACAATTTTAACATAGAAAAATGCAGAAGAAATTAAAATTTGAACATGAAGAAAGGCAGAAGAAATTACAATTTTAACATAGAAAAATGCAGAAGAAATTACAATTTTAACATAGAAAAATGCAGAAGAAATTACAATTTGAACATGAAGAAAGGCAGAAGAAATTACAATTTTAACATAGAAAAATGCAGAAGAAATTACAATTTTAACATAGAAAAATGCAGAAGAAATTACAATTTTAACATAGAAAAATGCAGAAGAAATTACAATTTTAACATAGAAAAATGCAGAAGAAATTACAATTTTAACATAGAAAAATGCAGAAGAAATTACAATTTTAACATAGAAAAATGCAGAAGAAATTACAATTTTAACATAGAAAAATGCAGAAGAAATTACAATTTTAACATAGAAAAATGCAGAAGAAATTACAATTTGAACATAGAAAAATGCAGAAGAAATTACAATTTTAACATAGAAAAATGCAGAAGAAATTACAATTTGAACATGAAGAAAGGCAGAACAAATTACAATTTTAACATAGAAAAATGCAGAAGAAATTACAATTTTAACATAGAAAAATGCAGAAGAAATTACAATTTTAATATAGAAAAATGCAGAAGAAATTACAATTTTAACATAGAAAAATGCAGAAGAAATTACAATTTGAACATGAAGAAAGGCAGAAGAAATTACAATTTTAACATAGAAAAATGCAGAAGAAATTACAATTTGAACATGAAGAAAGGCAGAAGAAATTACAATTTTAACATAGAAAAATGCAGAAGAAATTACAATTTTAACATGAAGAAAGGCAGAACAAATTACAATTTTAACATAGAAAAATGCAGAAGAAATTACAATTTTAACATAGAAAAATGCAGAAGAAATTGCAATTTGAACATGAAGAAAGGCAGAAGAAATTACAATTTTTAACATAGAAAAATGCAGAAGAAATTACAATTTTAACATAGAAAAATGCAGAAGAAATTACAATTTGAACATGAAGAAAGGCAGAAGAAATTACAATTTTAACATAGAAAAATGCAGAAGAAATTACAATTTTTAACATAGAAAAATGCAGAAGAAATTACAATTTTAACATAGAAAAATGCAGAAGAAATTACAATTTGAACATGAAGAAAGGCAGAAGAAATTACAATTTTAACATAGAAAAATGCAGAAGAAATTACAATTTTTAACATAGAAAAATGCAGAAGAAATTACAATTTTAACATAGAAAAATGCAGAAGAAATTACAATTTGAACATGAAGAAAGGCAGAAGAAATTACAATTTTAACATAGAAAAATGCAGAAGAAATTACAATTTTAACATAGAAAAATGCAGAAGAAATTACAATTTTAACATAGAAAAATGCAGAAGAAATTACAATTTTTAACATAGAAAAATGCAGAAGAAATTACAATTTTAACATAGAAAAATGCAGAAGAAATTACAATTTTAACATGAAGAAAGGCAGAAGAAATTACAATTTTAACATAGAAAAATGCAGAAGAAATTACAATTTTAACATAGAAAAATGCAGAAGAAATTACAATTTGAACATTAAGAAAGGCAGAAGAAATTACAATTTTAACATAGAAAAATGCAGAAGAAATTACAATTTTAACATAGAAGAAAGGCAGAAGAAATTACAATTTTAACATAGAAAAATGCAGAAGAAATTACAATTTTAACATAGAAAAATGCAGAAGAAATTACAATTTTAACATAGAAAAATGCAGAAGAAATTACAATTTTAACATAGAAAAATGCAGAAGAAATTACAATTTTAACATAGAAAAATGCAGAAGAAATTACAATTTTAACATAGAAAAATGCAGAAGAAATTACAATTTTAACCTAGAAAAATGCAGAAGAAATTACAATTTTAACCTAGAAAAATGCAGAAGAAATTACAATTTTAACATAGAAAAATGAAGAAGAAATTACAATTTTAACATAGAAAAATGCAGAAGAAATTACAATTTGAACATGAAGAAAGGCAGAAGAAATTACAATTTTAACATAGAAAAATGCAGAAGAAATTACAATTTTAACCTAGAAAAATGCAGAAGAAATTACAATTTTAACCTAGAAAAATGAAGAAGAAATTACAATTTTAACATAGAAAAAT